>NW_015387837.1:0-15924 GCF_001527695.2 Protobothrops mucrosquamatus | reverse complement strand
ATTATTGAAAGTGAATAGCTTTTTTTAACCAAGTCCTTCACTTCATTTGCAGACGTTTACAGCTTGGTGCAATTCTCATCTGCGGAAAGCTGGAACCCAGATTGAGAACATTGAAGATGATTTCAGAAATGGATTGAAACTGATGCTACTCTTGGAAGTCATTTCAGGTTTGTTTAAAGATGACACCTTGTCAAGATGTATTTCCAGCTCCGGAACCTGCCTCATGATTTTTCAATGTTGTGACAGTTCTGACTCTAAAAGTTGTTGCTGATCGAGATGCAACATTTATTATTAATTGCAGCCCTATTAATAGTATCCAAAAAACTAATATGTAAGATAGAAAAGAGAAAAAGGAAAGAAAAGGAAAGCAAATGCCACAATTGCAGAAGAAAAATATTCATATAATCACAACGCTTGTGCAGCAATCAGTTAATTGTTCCAATGGACCATTCTCAATTTTGCTTTCTCTTTGTAGTATCCAGGACTGCACTCTGTATTTTTAAATACAATTTTAATACATGTTGAAATCATTTTAATTAATATTTATTGAAAAACCTCGGTTATTAGTTTATAACATTATAATGAAACTAAATACTAGTATAATTATATAATATAACTATACTATTGTTCTATAAAAGACTTCAAAAAATAACCTTATCTGTTGTATTAAAAAAAGTATATAATGAAAAGAAAAAGAAAAGGCTGTATACTTGAAGTTCTAAGGAGAAGAAGAAAGAACCAAAATGATAAAAAAGAAAATTAAAAAAAACACCAGCATCTTAAGAACCCAGACAATTAAAGAACTAAACCAAATTAAAAACTTAGAAGTACCCCTTATCTAAACTGTATCTAATTCTAAATATTTATATTAAACTATAGTCACATAAACATATTTCACTTTAAACATTATGACATTGAAGCATAATCACTTTCTCTTTCACTTCTCTTTTGGAGTTGCATAAATTTGAATGCAAATGCATCAAAGCAAATTTTATTAAGACAGCTTTTGGAGCCTGGGAGCAAGCATATGTCCAATCTTTTTACAACAGTTCAAACTCAACATATACAAATTTCTTCATAGATGGAAATATAACAGTTTTTGGAGAGACAGTTTAACACAACATTAGCGTTTTCAACCCATAATTGGCTTTCAAGAACCTCATTAACATGATAATGTTATGTAACCAATAGGAATTACAAGTGGACATGTCATGGCATATAAGATAAAATTTCTTCAAATTTATTATATTTCTAGCATAAAGAAATAGAGGCCAACTGTTTTTTAAATAATATCTTTATTCTATGGAATAATCTGAAGTAAGACCTTGGAATAGAATAGTGCGGTAAATGCCATTTTCAAATCCTTTATTGCTGTGTTTAGAGCAGAGTTCTAGGTACCCTATGGTCCTTTAGATCAGTGGTTCTCAACCTTTTTAATGCCGTGACCCCAACCGGTCGTAAGTCAAGGACTAAACCGGTCGTAAGTCGAGGACTAAACCGGTCGTAAGTTGAGGACTAAACCGGTCGTAAGTCGAGGACTACCCAACCGGTCGTAAGTCAAGGACTTTCCCTGCCCGGGAGCGCCGCGCATGCGTGCTTCCGCCCCCTGCGCCGGCCGATGCGTAGCTGGCAAGCGGCAGAGACGGAGCAGGCCAACCACCAGCTGGCCCAGCCCAAGGGAGGTAAGGCACCCGCCGGAAAAGGGGAGAAAAAATGGCGGACAAAAAGAATGGCGGACAAAAAAAATGGCGGACAGCCTTGCTTGGCGACCCCCATGAAATGGTCGATCGACCCCAAATGGGGTCCCGACCCACAGGTTGAGAACCACTGCTTTAGATGTTGGTACAGAAACAGCCAGCATGGGCAATGATAACAGATGCTGAGAGCCATCACTGGTTCCTTTTCCTTGAATCTGGATTAAAAACTGGTACATTAATTTTTAATGCTTGAAGCATTCTAAAGGACTAAAAATTTAAACTAAAAAAATGAATCTACAAACTGTATTCTCATAACTGCAACCGTTTTTACCACATCAATAAAAGTAAACAATGAATCGATAAAAATAATGTAAAAGTAAGAGTCATTTTATTGCATTGTAAATGAGCTCAGTCATTAAAATACAGTAAATATTTAAGGAGGACTAGTTTTAATTTTTTTTATTTATGTATTTATTTATTAAATTTATATATCATCCAACTCACTCTGCAAAGCAATCTCTGGGTGGCTTACAATTAAAACCATAAATATAAAAATATTAAAAACATTAAGTACAGAGAAAAGAAGCAAAAGGCAAGTTTGGTGTGGTAGTTAGCATCTTCTCTGTTAATCCACCAGCCACCTTTAGTTTTAGGTAGCAAAGAGCATGCTTCTCTCACTAGAATAGTGCAGCCAGATTCCAATACTCACAAATGTTTTTGATTTTCTTTCCTGCAGGAGAAAGACTTCAGAAGCCAGATAGAGGAAAGATGCGCTTCCATAAAATTGCAAATGTCAACAAAGCTCTGGATTTCATAGCAAGCAAAGGTGTCAAACTTGTCTCAATTGGTGCAGAAGGTATGTGGAGAGTATCCATAACAAGAATTGTCATTTAGTCAGGAACCTACATTTTTAGTGCTGTTCGGGGTCACTGTATATACAATATACCTTCAAATACAACTACGTACTACATTTCAAAACACGTGTTTTTTCTATTGCACACTTCTTGTTTGAAAGTGGTGTAGCAGAGTGCTTGTTTTGAATAGACAAGGCCCTAGCATCTTCAGGTACTATTGAAAATACTCTTGCCACTCTTAAAATAGAATCAGATTTAAAAGTAGAACTATGAATCTGCCAGCAAAGTATCATGAAATAAGTATACACGAGGAACATAATGAATCCTAAATGACAGCTATCACATGTTATAATATTATTGATGACCCCGCTGTATATTATCCATTCCATTTATCTCTAGAAATTGTGGATGGCAATGTGAAAATGACCCTGGGTATGATATGGACAATCATCCTCCGTTTTGCTATTCAAGATATCTCAGTGGAAGGTAAGAATATTTATCTATATACTGGTAATGTTGCCTTCAATTTTTTGTGCCAAATAGAATTTATTCCAGGAATACAGATTGATTGAACTGGCTATATAGCTTTATTGACAACTGTGGATTCTGATGTAAATATTAGTCTAGCAATTAGACAACCTATAAAGAAGCATTTAGGACTAAAGGCTGTCTGAATTTGCTGATCTGCTTTCTTCTTTATTATTATTTCTAGTAGGGCAAACAGATCCCACAAGGAAACAGAAATGTGAATTATATTCTCTTCTTCAAAAATGCATTAAGATGTGTGATACTTTTACATCCAACAATCTGCCTCTCCTACAAGTGGACTGATCAATTGGAAACATTGAGTTCCTTGTGAATCATAGGGCTAAATTAGATGATAGGTTATATAAACAGTATGTCACCCTGATTAGCTTTTTATTTTGCACATTTACTTGTAAGCAGCTTTAACAAGTGCTACCAATTGGTTGTCCTTATCTGGCTTGGAAATTAAATAGGGCCAAGCCCGATTAGCACATGGTTGGAAGCTATCAGAGAATACCAACTTGTAGGCAGCATTGGGAAATTGAAAAAATACCTCAGAAGAAGGTAACAGCAAACCAATTCCATACTGTTGATAGGAAAACAGCATGGATGGATCCACCAAGTAATCAGGAGTCAAACTTAGTTCAAAGGAGACTTTAGCTTTACTGTAGCTATTTGCAATCTCAAATTATTTCCCCCTTATGGGAACAAATTATTATTATTAAAAACAACTTCATATGGCCAAATGTAAAATTTAAAGAAAGCTTTGTACATAAACAGAGAGAAATAAACCTACATAAACACACACAGAGAGGTAATTGTGAAGGTTGGTAGGAAGATTAGACACCTGCTTTCAGGTACAGCATTCTTGACAGAGATCTTGTTTGATAACTATTATTTTCTTATCATCAAGTAAATATAGTAGTAACATACAGTTTTGTATTCTCTAGTCCTAATTCATTTGGGAGGGAAGGTGTAGATCTATGGTCATTATCTCCTTGAAGAAAGAAAACAGGGGTATCATTATGTATGATAATGATTGAATTAATTTGCTGGAATCTTTTTGACATCTTTTCATGAACTGGGATCTTTTTGCACTGTAGAAGAATTCCACTTAGACTTTGATTTAATATATTCCATGTCATTCGCTTGTTATTCTGTCCCACCCAACCATAATTTGATAGTAAAGTTGAAGGGTGTTTTTTTTTTTTTTAGTAAAATAAGGCAGTGAGCTAATGTCTATACAGGGATGTCAAACTGCCAGCCCATGGGCCGGTTTCATCATACTGAAACCGCGCCCACCCCATTGCCGGCAATGCAAAAAGAGTCACGATACGTTGCGACACATCATGTGACATGGTGAGTTTGACACCGTGGTCTATAATGTCCTCAGATTGTTGTGGTGACTTGGCTCTGGAAACTCTCTTGTATGAGCTTCCTACTCAACATGATCATCTGAATCCAGCTTCCAAGTGAAGCAGTCAGAACAAACTATATAACAGAAGAACAACCACAAAGAAAATACAACATAGACTATTTATATATATATATAAGAATGCACAAATATCTGTCTTTCAAACACAAAAGAATTTCATGTCAGGCTTTTCCAAATGAACGATAATAGTGATTCAAGAATGCAGCTCTCTCCTAAATTATTCTTATTACAAGATCTGGAAATACAGTTAAATAAGAAATTCAGAACAAGTATAGAATGAAAGTCCTATTTATAGGAGTGGCCAGGTTCAAATCATGTCCCTCTTTCTCCTGCCTGCACAATATAGTGGTTGACAGCCTCTTGTTTTCTCCTCTGGTTGGGAGGAAAAATTGACACTCTTATTACTGTAATGGGCCTGTAGGGCCTCAGGTCCTTTGCTTCTGCCTTCCCACTTTGGTATATAGCTCAGCAGATGGATAGTTTGGCGATGCTTGGAATGGACTTTCCATTTTCTATGAGATGATTATCCATCCAGTAAAGATAATGGGACATTTTATGATCTTGTACTGAGAGAAATACTAGAATTTGGTGCACTGGAGTTATGATACAAGGAGTGTAATGGTTTCTGTTCTGGGGAAAATATATTTTATCCAATTGAATGATAACGTGGGAAATTGGAGAATTATTTGGGAGTGTCATATGTAGATACTGCAGTGTTTTATGCACTTTTGTAAAGATTTTTTAATATCATAAAACATTGAAGTGAATAATTTGGGCAGCTATAGATTCTTCGCCAAACTGTGAACATGCACATTTTACTCAAGCAAACAGCTACCATCCATTACAGTATACAATATGTAGCAGATCAACCGATTTTTATACTTCGTTGGTTAATTTAGAGAATAATTATTCCTGACAAATTTACTTTACCTGATTCTATTGTACCAATTAAATCTTTTTAAAAAAGAAATTTCTTATGAATGATGACATCATTCCTGAGTCAGTGAAGCAGGATATAAATATTAAAGAAAAATAACTGATGAACGGACGGCTACATGATGGAAAAAAATCATATGGAAAGTCTACAATCAATTCTAGAGTTTCTTGTTCGTATAAATGCCCCTTGTTTTGTAACACTTTTGTAACAAAGTGTTAATTTTGAATCATTGCATTTTATAAGAAACCATACAGAAGAAAGAGAGAGAGTTATTTTCCTAACTAAACTGGATAGTGTATTCACTATTTTTCTGGTACAGATTTCCTTGGAAACACTTTGTGTATCTGTTGAATTAAACAACATCATCTGAGATAGATGCCCAACCCTCTAAGTCAGCTGAAGATCTGCTATTTACTGTAGCGAGCAGTTTGAAGTTCTGTTATTCTTTATAAATCTTCTTTGATGGTATTTTCAGAGACATCTGCCAAAGAAGGACTGCTGTTGTGGTGTCAAAGAAAAACGGCACCTTACCGAAATGTGAACATTCAAAATTTCCATCTTAGGTAAAGTAAATCATTTATAGATGTAAAGACTTCACTGTTCATCATGTAGATGGTTTTTATCTTTGCTGGTACAGTTGGAAATGGAGAGCACACAATACATCATATTTTCTTTGCAGTTTGAGAAGGACCAGGAATAACTCTACAAGGCTAGTATGAGTATCGGGGCTCCCAGATTATTCTAGCCATTAAAATGGACACCTTATATGAAAGAAGTCAGCAGTGTGATTATTTCACATGTTACCATGGTTGTTCTTTGACTGGTGAGGCCTAATTAGAGGAAATTACTACAACTAATGTGTGGGGGAATAAACAGAAGTCCCGATTGTAGTGTACTCACAACAAAACATAAAAATCAAACATTGTCATTTTCTGTCTTATCTCCATCTGCACAAAATAAATCTGTTGTGTATTTTCTAGAAATCAATTTATATTGCAAGTATGTTGAAATTTCCACAAATAGTGGAAGAAAGATACCCTTCACAGAATCTATAGAGTGAAAATTGGGCATTGTGGCATGATTAATAAATGCTATTTTTTTCTCCAGTAGTTGCTGCTGAGATTCAAAAAAAGAAAGATACTTGTTTTTGTTTTGGATCTAATCAGGTCATAAATAAATATGCAAGCTTTCAAGTTTCATAAAACTCTTACTCCAAAGAATAAAAACCTTAGGTGTACAGTGTGTAGAAAAATCCAAGACACAAATAATTTGAACATCAGATGTATTTAATGTTGTGGCTTTTGTTTTAATCTCTGTACAATGCCCAGAGTTACCATTGTGAGATGGGAGGCCATAGAAATTATGTACATACTTATATACATATAAGAATAGAAGTAAACATCTCTATTGTTGAAAATGGTCTCTTACCTACAGATAGTTAGGGTCTCTTGCCTGCAGGTAGTTAAGAACAGATTTTACCAAATATGCCGTTTTTATAGATAATAATTGTAATTATTGGATTGTTGGGCTTGGCTTCAAATGCCATTTTTATATGAAAAATGCATTAAAAGTGGAAAAATAAATAGACCCGGCTTCCCAAACCTGGCATCTTCAGAAGATCTGGGGCTAGGAGTGTTGGCTGAGACATTCTGTTAGGGAATGCAAGATAGACTATCTACTATAATATATCAAATAATTGACTCAGAAGAATTATACTTTCTCCTACATGAAACTTCCTACTCCTTATAAGGTATTAGAGAGAAGAACTCTCCTGTTTAATACATGTGTTACTATCTGGGTATGGTGTGCTATTTCCATGTTTGTGGTTCTAGACACAATCCGTTGGAGCGCTCAGAAATATATTACAAACATTTTCACTCCACCAGACTGTTTCAGAATGTGTGAGTGGTCTGGTCTTTTATTAGCTACTGGTTTAAAATTTTACTACTGATTTTCTAAATGATATACGAGCAATATTTTCTGAGCAACCCTAAATATGCCTTAGATACCTAAAAGTAAATAAAAAGATGGACAAACTACTGAGTGAAATCACCAGCCCACCTGCTCCAGCCAACTGTAATTTCTTGCACCAGGAAAAAATAAGTAAACAATCATTCACCATCTAGTGCACCGTGCATGAAATTTCTCTTGGGCTCTTTTCTGTACAAAAGTGACTACTGTCTAGGAAATTTGTCTTACAAGATAATGTCCTAAAACATCTTTGCCTTAGCAACATTTAAAATATGTTTGACTATGTCTTGAAACTAGATAACCTGGTTCACAAAATTATACTATGAATTTTTCCTGTGTTCTGCACCATTATATGAGATTTAGCCAAATTGGAACAACCACTGGAATTTTATGAGCTACTGCTATTGGACATGTGGTACAATTGCTGAATATTGTCAGACCTTGCACTGTCTGACAATACCAGTGTCATTAATATGTTGTCGCCTTATTTTTGGTTTCTTCTCATGAAGCTGGAAAGATGGCCTTGGTCTCTGTGCACTGATTCATAGACATCGACCAGATCTTATTGACTACTCCAAGCTTTCAAAGGTCATTAAGTTTGCTGGCATGGCATGATAACTTGCACCAATATGGCATGATGATTTGCACTGATTTGGCTCACATACTACATATGTATGTTTTGTAATTTGAAATGGGCCTTCTTTTTTGGCTCTTGACCTGCAGATATAGAACAGCCTTCCTGAACCAGGTGCCCTCCGTTAATTTTGAATTTCTCTCACTGATAATGGCCAATCAGTATGGTTAAGACAGCAAAGGGTGATCCCAAGTAAGTAAACCACATGCTATGAAAGTGGCTGAAAAGAATCCAGAAAAATAAGTTACTATTTGGACGAATCTACTCCTAGATGTCCTTGGCCTTGGGATACTCAATATAGGTCTGTCTCCTACACACAGCCAACTGGTCAGTCTATGAGCATTATAATCCTGAGTAAAGATGCATCATGTTAGAAAGTATTCAGTAGATGGTGCAACTCTGTGAAATATTTAACTGACATGAAGAGAAATAAAGTGCACAATATTTATATCCCACCAATTTCAGTAAAAATTAGTCATGTCTAAAAGCTCTCTGGATTATGCCAAAATAATCTGAGTATATTGACATTGTTTTGCTGTAGATTTGATGGGGGAATGTGTGCGCACTTGTGTGCATGTTAGTTTTTCTTTCTGCATGCCTTTCTTTGCTTTCTAGAAACCTTTGGAGAGCCATAGAGAATCTTCCTTTGCATTGATACATTGTTCATACAATGGGCAAAGCTGAAAAGCTCGATTTATGGGTGCCACACATTGTTTGGTTCATATACAGCATAAGTTAAATGGCCGGCATAACTAATAACTAAGCTTTTAGTTTACCAAGATGGTAAACACAGCAAAGTTACATCCATACGTTTGTGTGTCTGTCTGAAGTTTACAGGGGAAATCCTGAAGGGCAGGGAAGGTGAAAGCACGAGCCCTCAAGAGAAGGCAGCACCAACAACTACTTCCAAGATTTATCTTACCAGAACAGTTTTTCAATAGCTCTCTAGTAATGTCAGTATCATGCATTTGAGTAAATTTCACTGAAATATTTTTTTTTAAAGTAAAGTTACGGTATAAGGACAGCTGCTTAATTTCCATATTATGTAAACATACTTGGCAGTAAGAGTGTCAGCAGGGCATGGTTAAAAAAAATGTCAAGATGGAAGACACAGTGCAATGAAATTCTGCCGGGTTTTTACATGCTTCCTGGGAGAGAATTTAATCTTATTTTAAAATGCTGCTATTGAGTGAAACCCTAACATATTCTGTCCTTGCTTTTGAATTGCTGCAACCTTGCTTAAAATAGGGCACTTACCAATTGTAATTTCTGCTTCCTGTGTAGGATGACCCTCTGGGAAATATAAACCTGGCCATGGAAATTGCTGAAAAACACCTGGATATCCCAAAGATGTTGGATGCAGAAGGTATAAGTTAATGTGCTTTTAATAGGCAGCAGGTTGCAACTGTTAAAGTCTTTTCTTCCCATATATTATAAGAAAAGGATCTCCTTCACATAGCTATTTATCAAACAGCATTTAACCTGTTGGTTTCTGTTTAGACTGTAATAAGAAAATGCTCTCTGATGTAATTGAAATTAATAGTAGTGGGGAGGGCAATTTTGAGTCTCCCCCCCTCTTTTCATTTAGCTATTCCTCAAAAACTCCATGCTTTCCAAGTAATTCAGAAACATAAATCCAGAACTTTCAAGTAAAATATCATCTGAAGACCTGTATCAGTTAGAATTATTTTTTTAAATCCAGCTAAAATAATTGTCTTCTGAAATTCCTGGTACCTAAAACAATGCAGCAAGTCATGGACAAGAAGACCAGACTATGCAATTGAACCTGATCCCTTTTTTATGTTTGTTGTTTGTACGAGACACTTTAAAAGGATCAGGGCTTCATTTCTGGGGTTGCAGCTGCCATCTTGACTTTTTTTTCAGTCCAGGCAGCAGAGACATAACAACATATCCTTAAACATCTTTGAAGAATATTAGCATTAGTCCTGAATATTGTCAATTGAGAGCAATATCTATCAGCACAGTTTAGCCATGCTTTCCCTGAAAATCTTCCCTGAAGATAATTCAGATCTATGAAATGATTTGTCATCCCATCTTTTTATTATTGCAGTCAAGAGCAAAAAAGACTTGATTTTTGGTGTTTCTGTAGTGTTGAGATACTAGTCCCCATCTAATGTTGCTGGAGAACTATTGCTGGAATTGGGTATGTCTAGTTTAATGAAGAGAAGTACTAGGGGTAACATGATAGCAGTGTTCCAATATCTCAGGGACTGTCACAAGGAAGAGGGAGTCAAGCTATTCTCAAAAGCACCTGAAGCAGGACAAGAAGTGATGGATGGAAACTAATGAAAGAGAGAAGCAATCTAGAACTAAGGAGAAATTTCCTGACAGTTAGAATAGTTAGTCAGTGGAACAACCTACCTCCAGAAGTTGTAAATGCTCCAACACTGGAAGTTTTTAAGAAGAGACTGGACAGCCATTTGTCTGAAATGGTATAGGGTTTCCTGCCTGAGCAGGGGTTGGACTAGAATAGCTCAAATTTCCCTTCCAACTCTATTATTGTTATTGTTATTGTTGCTATTCAGATTTACTTGCCTCATTTGGTATTCTACACCATAGTACAATACTACAATTGTTTCATGATTTACAACAGATAAGCAATTTTTGGTGTTCACTGGCACTTTTGAAATTTTGAAAGTATGGCTGGTACTTGCCTATTTAAGAACAGCTGCCATGGTGGAAGTGTCAATTTACTAGAAAAATAAAGGTATAAAAGAACCCACACTACTCTCCTGATGTTATTTATTGATTTTATCTTGGTCTTTCTACAGGGCTAAGTGGGTTCATTTTCAAATAAAGATCTGCCCTGCAGCTACTCATCTTGTTTGTTTTCGAAGGATGTGAGGTTTATGCAAGCCCAAGGCATTCTTATAAATACAGTACATTTTTAACATGCCACCTTCTCAATGATTTTCCCCCCAGTTTTAAAAAATGGAAGGGAAGTTTGGCAGGGCCAAGGGATATCTACTGGCTTCTTGCTTGCTACTTGTCTTTCTTTTGGAATGACTTAACAGTGTAATGTAGGATCATTAAGTCTCTTTTCTCCTGTTGTCATTGGACATATCCCAAGAAGAAGATTGTTTTATTTCAGGTTGAAATTAACTGTTAAAGTAATATGGATCTACAGTCCATGAAGGGAATAAAAGTCTTGATGGAAAATGATTTGAGATCTATAAACTTTATCTTCAATGAAAATACATGCTTTCATGGAATTCATCTTAACTGGAAGTGAATTGGGCAGCCTAATGTCAGAATTATGGGGGTATATGAGATGGAATCAAGGTTACCAGCCATGCTTTTTTAAATAATTGAGTAGTCAACCCTCTTGAAAAAGTTTCATGGCTTATCATTCTTGTTTTTCTTGGTGCTAAGAAAGTAGAGTGCTTTTGCTCTGTAGCTGCTGTCATACTGTATGGCTTTTTTGCTTATCCTGTGATTCCTTTCTGTTTTCTCTTTTTCTTTTTCTTTTTAGAAGATATAGTTTGCTCCCATATAAAATGCACAGGTAGTTTTCAGAAAGTCTTTGTTTAAAAAATAACTACAGTTGCTTCTTTCACACTTCCACACAATATCTGAAGGTCTGATCCATTCTTTGCATATTGGACAATATTAGATCTCTACAATGTGGAAGTAAAATAATAATAGCACTAAAATCTGTACTTGTATTTTGGAAAGATGATTCCTTTTAAAGAGTCAGAACAACAATGCAGATATTATTAATGACATACTACGTGGAATTGCAATACTATCTTTTTTTTTTCTAGAGAGGGCCTTTAACAGGTGGAAACTTCTAAGCATCCATCAGTAGTTTCCCTGTGCGTTCAGAAACACAATATATTGTTATCTCAGATTATAAAGTTTGGTCAGGCGAATCTCAGAACTTCAAACAATCTCTCTGTGTAATTATAGACATGGGCTATTCTCAGTGGGATGACAAAAGTCAAGTTGACAGACATGTCTGCAGGACTGAAGCCACGCCTGTAAAATGGGGGCAGAATATTGAATGTGAAGGTGCACCCAACTTCTTAACTATTTTGATTGTGTACACACTCCTGAATATACGCCAATGTCTTTGAAATCAAAGCATATAGTATGCCAGCACCTTATTTGTCTGCAAGCATTCCTCTCAAAAACCATGGATATTTTCAAATTTTGTTCTCCAGAATTTCCATTTTAGCTTCAATGCTTTCTTCTTCCAGTCTAAATGGCTCTAACATATAGAATAGAATAGAGTAGAGCTGGAAGGGACCTTGGAAGCCTTCTAGTCCAGCCCCCTGCTCAAACAGGAGAACCTATACCAACTCAGACAAGTGACTGTCTAGCTTCTTCTTAAAAATCTCCAGTGATGGAGCCCCCACAATTTCTGGGGGCAAGCTATTCCACTGGTTAATTGTCCTCACTGTCAGGAAGTTTCTCCTTAATTCCAGGTTGCTTCTCTCTTTGATCAGTTTCCAACCATTGTTTCTTGTCCTGCCCTCTGATGCTTTGGTGAATAACGGGACCCCCTCTTCTTTATGGCAGCCCCTCAAATACTGGAATACTATCATGTCTCCCCTATTTCTTCTTTTCTTTAAACTAGCCAAACTCAAGTCCTGTAGCTGTTCTTTGTATGTTTTAGTCTCCAGGCCTTTGATCATCTTAGTTGCTCTTCTCTGAATTTTTTCTAAACTCTCAACATCTTTTTTGTGATATGGTGACCAAAATTGGCTGCAGTATTCCAGGTGTGGTCTTACTAGGGTTTTATAAAGTGGTACTAATACCTTGCGTGATCTTGATTCTATGCCTCTGTTTATACAACCCAGGATTGTATTAGCTTTTTTTGCTGCTGCTGCACACTGCTGGCTCATGGTTAAGTGATCGTCCCTCTCACAGTTACTGTTTTTAAGTCAGCTCTTGCCCAATCTGTACTTGTACCTTTGATTTTTCCTGCCTAAATGTAAGACTTTGCTTTTCTCCACATTGAAACTCATTTTATTGGATAGGGCCCTTTGTTCAAGTTTGTCAAGATCTTTTTGGATCCTGAGTTTGTCTTCTGGGTTGTTGGCTACTCCTGCTGGTTTGATGTCATCTGCATATTTGATGAGTATCCCTTCAATTCCCTCATCTAAGTCATTGATGAAGATATTGAAGAGTACTGGGCTAAGATGGAACTTTGTGGCACCCCACTGCTTACTTCTCTCCATGTGGATGTAGTGCTGTTGAGGACTACTCGTTGAATACTGTTTGCCAGCCAGCTACAGATCCATCTGGTGATGATGTTGTCTATTCCACCTTTTTCTAGTTTACCAAGGAGTAGGTTGTGGTCTACTTTATCAAATGCCTTACTGAGGTCTAAGTATATTATGTCCACAGTATTTTGCTGGTCTATTAGTTTAGTCACTTTGCCGAAAAATGAAATAAGATTGTTTTGGCATGATCTGTATTTAACAATATGTTAAAGAGAACAAAATGTAGCACTTGTTGTGTCTCCCTTGCTTTCTACTGTTCTTCTACATATTGTGCTCATTTTCTTTCTTTTTGTCTTTTCTGATAGACATTGTGAATACCCCCAAGCCTGATGAAAGAGCAATCATGACTTACGTTTCTTGCTTCTACCATGCTTTTGCTGGAGCTGAGCAGGTATTCATCATCATTTTTGGGACTGCTTTGTGTGTTTCAGCTTCCATAGGTTTTCATTAGCCCTGAAACCACTTTGCTTTTTTAATTGGGGCTGACAAATACAGTAATTGGTGCTATTAGAAACACTGCAGTAATAGACATGCACAAACAAGCATATATAGATGCATACAGAATAAATAAAAACAGATAGCCCTCGACTTACGACCACAACTGATCCTCAAATTTTGGTTGTAATTTTTTGTGGCAATTAAGCGAGACACCCACATGATCACCTCACTCAATGAGCACAATCCCAGTTCTCTGCATTGCGGTCATTAAGCAACCTTGCAAGGGTGCCTCAGTGGGTGGGTGGGGAGGCCTTGGGAGGCCTGGCGCTAACCAGCATGTGGAAACCTGCCACAGGTCAGCTAGGCCCAGCTATGTGTGAGCACCTTCCCAACTCCCAAGAGGCCTGCATCTCCTCCTTACCCACTGTGCCAGGATCCATTTATCTTTCCCTTCCCCTGTAGCCACTGAGAGGTGAACCAAGCTGATGCTAACCTAGAAAGCTAGTGAAAGCAAATTTCCTCAGGGCTAGAGAGGCTAGAGAACAAAAAGTCAGCCAGCAAAGTTCCTGTTCCTAGACCAGCCTTGAGAAAGATTGCCTTCAATAGCACTATAACCGCTGGGCCCACCTGGCAGCAACTGCAGGAAAAAGGACAGGTAAATGGCTCTGGCTGTGATGTGGCAGGTAGAAGATCCAGGCCTCTTGGGAATGGTGGGGATGGAAAGAGGAGGCCCACACACTGGTAGACCTAGCTGGCCAAGGCCTTTTGGCCCATGGCAGGTTTCTACATGCCAATGGCCTAGCTGGCTGAGGCCTCTCAGTCCTCCCAGTGGTGGAAGAGGGGTTGCAATGCTTCCAGAGCCATAAAGGTGATTGTACCTACATTTTTATCATTTGAGTGTGGGTGCTGCAATGATCAGAACTCCAGGCCGGGGTCATAATTCCCTTTGTTCAGCACTGTGATAATTTCAAATGGCCGCTGAATGAACGGTTATTAAGTTAAAGACTACCTGTATAATTATTGTGATAATTTTTTATCAGTTTTGCAAAGGCCATTACTGTTTTCAAAGCAAAACCTATCCCTGGGGGGGGGAATCTTTTTTTGCAGCATTAAAGCAGTTAATAGTGATAGAAGGAAAGCATTTCTCTAATATGATTAGACTGTCTAAATTATTCAGATTCAGTATAAATATTTTAAGTTTTCAGACTGTACTCTGGTGAAGTCTGAGATTTTTCTGCAGCTAATCATCACTGAGGAGCACAACAAGGACAGACAAGCTTCTTAAAAAAACCGTTTATCTTTGTTACTAAACTATTGCAAAACTAGAACTGCCATAAGAATATCAGTGTTGCTGGGATTAGACCTCCAGGAATTTCTCAGCCAAGGTGGCTATTGGTCATGTGGACTGGATATAGTAGTCTCTAGATATGTGGAGATTTAGTCTTTTTGTGAAAGACTCAGATCCAGCAGGGTCATAATCCACTAGCTGTGAGGACAGATGGTGTCCCCAGACATATCACATAATTTTTTGCTGTGTGAAGAGATTCCAGGTTATACTAGATATGGAGGATAATATTTGGCTGCAAAGTGAAACCAGGATTTTATTAAAAATTATTGCCACTTAATGAGTCATCCTCACTTTATTATTTTCCGGGTAAAACTTCAGAGGTAAGTTAATTTGTTTCTCTTTTTTACCTCCTTCCCTCAGTCCTTTATTATCAGTCCCTCCTAGATAATAGCATAGATTCCCTTAACGTCGTATTTTGTGATTGTGCACTGATAATTTGTTGTTTACATTACCTGTGGTGGAGATGAAACCCAGGTAGCTAGAGTAGATGTAATAGATAACTTTGGAATTAATCAGAGATTACACAGGGATTTACAGAACACAATCAACATTTCTGCAAGTTTCTGCTAATATTAATATTTATATATATATATATTTAAAAAACTAAATTTATGAGTAAAATAATTCTGTGGCTCTCATTTATTTATTGTGACTGAAGTTAAATAAATTATTTTTTTAAGATGCTACTGAAATATGTCTGTCTTTATTATAACAGATTAACACTGCTATTTCTTTGAAATGACTATTAGTATAGTACATTTGAGCATCATTCAACCTAGAAAAATTGCAAACCAAAGTGTATGTAATAGAATGTGACGTTCTTAATATTGCTAAAT
>NW_015387836.1:510314-512358 GCF_001527695.2 Protobothrops mucrosquamatus | reverse complement strand
TATATATATATATATATATATATATATATATATATATATATATATATAAAAGTTTTTATCTAAAAACCTAAATTATATTCCACCATTCTATACTTATTTTGAATATAAACAATCCATCTTCTCCATATTGATAAAAATTGTTCATTTGAGTGATCCTTCAGATAAGCCGAAATTTTTGCCATTTCAGCAAGATGCGAAACCTTCAATCTCCAGTCCTCTATTGTAGGTAAAACTTTACTCTTCCAATTTTGAGCTATCAACAAGCGGGCAGCAGTTAAACAATACAACATCAAATTCGTTTCTTTTACGTCCAAATTATGTGTAATACCTAGGAGAAACAACTGAGGCAAGAAAAAAATTCTTCTTTTAAAAACTTGCTGTAAATTCCACCATAGTTTTATCCAGAAGGCCTTAATAACCTTGCAAGTCCACCACATGTGAGCCCAATAATTTTTCTGATTGCTACTTATGGCTGTGAAACTTTGACTCTGAAAAGGGCAGATAGGAGAAGAGTGGATGCCTTTGAATTATGGTGCTGGAGATGACTATTACACATTCCATGGAGGAGGAGGAGGAGGAGGAGGAGGAGGAGTCCTAGACTGAATTTCATCAAAAAAAAAATCCCACAAAGCCAAGATCTCCAAACAAAGCCAAGATTGCCAAACTTTGGCGACATCATGCAAGTGGACTCACTTGAAAAACATGTTGAGAATGATCAGCTAAAAAGGACAAGGGACCACCCTAATGCCCATTGCCAATAAAGGAGAATATTTGTAGCTCAGGGTTGAAATGAAGGGTCCTTGGTGCTCTCTGAGCTGGGTGGTTTTCTTGCAGACGTTTCATTTCCCAAACAAAGTAACCTCATCAGTGCTAGTCTCTAGGCCCTAGTTTGGGTAGTGAAATGTCTGAAAGAAAGCAACCAAGCTCAGAGAACACCAAAGTCCTCTAGTACTCACTGGCTGGACAATATAAAGGATGACACTGGGATGACCATGGTGGATTTGAAAGGGGTGGTATGAGACAGAGGGGCATGGAGAGTCCTGATCCATAGAGTGGCCAAGGGTTGAACATGAATGAATAGCTGCTGAGGAGGAGGAGGACACATTATGCAATGACCAGCTCTTGGAAAAGCTCTGATGCTGGAAAAGGTGGAAGGAAAGAGAAAACGAGGATGACCAGCAGGAAAATGGATGGACTCAGTAAAGTGCTGAAGACCTGAAAGACCAGCGTAGGGACAGACAGATCATCATGAAGAAGATCTATCTGGGTGGTCTCTAGGAGTCAACAATGACTTGATGGCACATAATCAATCAATCAATCAATCAATCAATCAATCAATGCAAAGACCTGCCTCTCTGGATAAGGCTGTCATGCTGGGAAAGGTAGAAAGAAAAAAAAGAGAACTTCCAGACCAAGGTGGATGGGGCACATCTTCCTAGAGAAAATCTGTTGATAAGACTCAATACCGACTTGATGACACATAATCAATCAATCAATGGGAAAAATCCTGCAAATTGAATTCAGTGGCATGTTCAGGATTTCTTAATCACAAAAAAGTGGTCATACAACAAGTTCAGATAGGCCTCAACTTACAACACTTCATTTAGTGACTGTTCGAAGTTACAACAGCACTGGAAAAGTGACCTATAACCGTTTTTTGCACTTATGATCGTTGCAGCATCCCCATGGTCACGTGCTCAAAATTCAGACACTTGGCAATGGGCTCATATTTATGACGGTCGCAGTGTCCCGGGGTCATGTGATCAAACCTTTGCGACCTTCTGACAAGCAAAATCAGTGGGGAAGCCAGATTCACTTAACAACCGTGTTACTAAGCTAACAACAGCAGTGATTCACTTAATAACTGTGGCAAGAAAGGTTGTAAAATGAGGCAAAACATGCTTAACAACTGCCTCAACAACATAAATTTTGGGCTCAGTTGTGGTCGTAAGTCGAGGACTACCTGTAATTGCTAGCAAGCTGCAGAAAGCATTTTAAAAACACAATGGGGAGGTGTTGTTATTTACAATCTCTGCATTTCCAA
>NW_015387836.1:478338-510287 GCF_001527695.2 Protobothrops mucrosquamatus | reverse complement strand
GCAGTGATTCACTTAATAACTGTGGCAAGAAAGGTTGTAAAATGAGGCAAAACATGCTTAACAACTGCCTCAACAACATAAATTTTGGGCTCAGTTGTGGTCGTAAGTCGAGGACTACCTGTAATTGCTAGCAAGCTGCAGAAAGCATTTTAAAAACACAATGGGGAGGTGTTGTTATTTACAATCTCTGCATTTCCAAGCTGTTCTGTCCAGCTTGCCTGTGCCATCAAACATCTTGCGCTATCAAAATATCCTGAAGCAAAAAAAAAAACCTTAAAAAAAGAATTATTGCCTTTGTTGAAGGAAAAAAGAAAGAAGAGGGGGTAGTGCAATACTTGGAACATATTATTCTTTTATTAAGGAAGGGGGGGAAGAGAAATGTTGTGTGATTAAAAATGATTTCTTCTTGAGATACAAAGCTTGAAAAAACAATCTAGTTTTCCTTCAGCACATTGTCTGCTGGTTTTATTAACTTGTATTTTCTGAAAAGAACTCCAGAGCCTACAGAATATTTATGCCTTCTCCCATAAAGACAAATATCACTTACAATAAGGAGGGAGGAATTAATATAAAAGGGAGAGAGTTTCTGGCAGTTACAATCCTTTGACAATGAAGCCGGCAGTTTAAAATCCAATTCTTCATAGTTAAGACCATTACACCAATGAAGGTAATAATCTGGGCAGAAGCAAGCAAGCAAACCCCTCCACAGTTGATGTCTTTAAGCAGAGATTGAGCACTGATGATGTTACCTAGTTTGGGTAGTGAAACCTCTGGAAGAAAACAGCCAAGATCCCAGAGTACTAGGGACCCCTCATTTCAACCCTGAGCTACAAATATTCTCCTTTATTGAGAGATTGAGCACCAACGCTTGAAGATGCTTTAATTATGAAATCCTTGCGTGAAACAGAATTCCTTTTGCCCAGTTTTATGATTCTGTGTGGTGCTGATGGTGGTGATCATTACTGAGGTGGATTCTCCGAAGCACCTGAAGGCAGGACAAGAAGCAACGGATGGAAACTAACCAAAGAGAGAAGCGAACTAGAACTAAGGAGAAACTTCCTGGCAGTTAGAACAATTAATCAGTGGAACAACCTGCCTCCAGAAGCAGTGAATGCTCCAACACTGGAAGTTTTAAAGAAAAGACTGGACAGCCATTTGTCTGAAATGGTATAGGATTTCTTGCCTGAGCAGGGGGTTGGACTAGAAGACCTCCAAAGTCCCTTCCAACTCTGTTATTCTGAGCTGGAGATGGGAATCATCATTATCATTATCATCATCATCATCATCATCATCGTTGTCCTCGTCGTCGTCGTTGTTGTTATTAGTTACGAAGTTGTGTCCGACCCATCGCAACCCCATGGACAATGTTCCTCCAGGTCTTCCTGTCCTCTACCATCTTCTGGAGTCCATTTAAGCTCACGCCATCCATAATAATAATAATAATAATAATAATAATAATAATAATAATAATAATAATAATAGTAGTAGTAGTAGTAGTAGTAGTAGTAGTAGTAGTAGTAGTAGTAGTAATTTCTGTAGGAGTTCAAGAAGGATTCCATGGGAATCTTCCTTCATTTCCCCAGCACAACAACCTGCCGAGGCTGGTTGAACTGGGAGAAAATGACTGCCTCAAGGTCAGCCACTGGGGTTTCCATGGCTGAGAGTGGTACTTACCTAGCTCCTCTTAGTCCTAGTGCATGCCATAATATCAGCACTCATTTTAGCTGGAATAATATGGAAAACAGTTTAAAGGTTTAAAAGAGGCATTTCTCCATCTGGATATAGAGAAGTGGGAAACAAAAACACGGGAGACCAATTCTGCCTGTGTGTAGAAGTCACTGGGATTAATTCAGAAATAAGCTGATTTTGTTTGATGAACTGAATTGGCTTGCCAATTCGTTTCTGAAATCTGATTCAGTTTGGACAGTCCGAAGAATAAACTTCAGACCGAACCTCTGACTGAAATATTCACAACTCTCAAGAAAGTTCTACGGAATCATTAATCTGACCTGATTAGTGTCTTTCTTCAAAACTAGCCAGGGGTGTCCACAGGCTATGGTAGAAACAATCAAGATGGCAGCTGTGATTAAAACGAACAAAAATTAACAAACATTACAGAATAATAGAATAACGGAAGGGACCTTGGAGATCTTCTAGTCCAACCCCCTGCTCAGGCAGAAAACCCTATACCATTTCAGACAAATGGTTATTCAATCTCTTCTTAAAAACCTCTATTGTTGGAGCATCCATAACTTCTGGAGGCAAGTCATTCCACTGATTGTTTTAATTGTCAGGAAATTTCTCCTTAATTCTAGGTTGGTTCTTTTCTTGAATAATTTCCATTGCTTTTTCTCCTGCCTTTAGGTGTTTTGGAGAATAGCTTGACCCCTTATTCTTTGTGGCAGCCCCTCAAATACTGGAATACTGCTATCATGTCACCCCTCATCCTTTCCTTCATTAAATTAGACATACCTAATTCCAGCAACTGTTCTTCATATGCTTTAGCTTCCAGTCCCTTAATCATCTTTGTTGCTTTCTCTGCACTCTTTCTAGAGTCTCAACATCTTTACATAACTTAGGAACCAGAATACAATGCAGTGGAGGTAGGATCTTCTTCCAGGATTCACTAACCACCTCCAACATGGCATGCCTCCATCAAGGTCTCAGGCCAATTGGCAAAGCCAGGTCTTGAGACCCTTTTGGAAGGCCAAGAGAGTGGGGGCTGATCTCACCTTGAGGCATAAGATATTCCAGAGGACAGGAGCCACCGCAAAAAAGATTCTTCTCCTGGACACTGCCAGCTAAAATTCCTTGACCAATGTGGTCTACAGCATACCCATTCTGCCATAATGAGTGGAGCGGACCAATCCCATTGGTTTCAGTTCTTCTCCTCCTACAAAATGGAACCCAATAATAATTGCTTGCAATAAGCTGTGATTCTCAGCATTATGCTCCATTTTTTGAATCAACAACAGTGTCGAACCCTAAAAACACTTCTAGTTGGAGAATTTAACCTGGAGCCCAAATTTCACAGAATAATTTTCCCTGAGAAAAGATTAGTTGGCTTAGTTAATTTGCAAAGAGCATGCCAACACAACATAACCACATGAAGCCGACATAAAACCTTAAGACTCTAAGAGCCAAACGACTAATAAAATGAATCATGAATTGTGTCTGGATGGGAATAAGTCAACCAGACTTGTGGTATTAACTTTTTATTTTAGTTTTATGTGATGGTGTTTTATTAGTTTGGTCTATGCCTGTAAATCAGCTAAGAAAATGTCTGTATTTGCTACTGTTAGGTCTCGATGGACTTAAAGGCCATTTTACAGAATATTTCAGGATCTTTGTTGTTTTAGTAATTGATTGATGGTTGACTGCTTGATGGTGTGGCAATGCTCAGGAAAACCACAAAAGGCCCACGACATTCTGAGAGATAGAGCAACAAGGGGGAAAAAAAAGATCAAGAAAAAGTGTGCTACTCTTTACTAAAACTGAGTTCGCAAGCCACAAAAAGAAAAAGACAGAAAGCTTTAAACAACTTCTCCTCCCCAGTGAATATTTGATGAAATGCCTTCCTGCGTACTTGCCAGCTCTCAAATTGGCTGAAGAATTCTGCTTCGTTCCTGACATCAATTTTATCTTTCTCCACCATGCTTAGTCTTCAGGAAAAAGGCAAAGAGTAGAAAAACAGGAAGGATCTACTTAGAAACTTCAGAGGTCCCCAACCTCTTCAGGCAAGTGGGCAATCACAAGACCTTGGGGGAAAGTACCTTCTCTTTCCATCTCTTTTTTCTTCTTGTTATGATCTCCCTCTCCCTCTCTTTCTCTCCCTCTCTTTCTCTCCCTCTCTATCTCTCTAGTGTATGGCAATGGTACAATTAGCCAGGAGACTACAATGTCAGTACATAGTAGTTATTTACTGCTGAAGAGTGCAGTTTGCACTCACACTTATCCATGGTGCACCACAGAGGGTTAACTAGCTCCGCACTGTAAATATGATCAGTGTCCTGCGGTGTCATCTGGGGCCTTCTCTCACCACCAATGTTGCCTCACACCAGGCACCATATCTGAGCAGGTCCAGCACTGGCAAGGGTCTGACTGTCCACATGATACGCCATCACATTTACCACCGAAGTGGTACCTATTTATCTACTCACATGTACCATGCTTTCAAACTGCTAGGTGGGCAGAAGCTGAGGCAAGTAATGGGAGCTCACTCTGCCATGTGCTGCTAGGACTCAAACCTCAGAGTAGAGGCCAATCCCAGCATCTTTAAGCCACTGAGCCACCATGCCTCTGTCGTTGTGATAATGAAGCCTAATAATGACACTAAGACCAGAAAATATGAGATCAGAAGGTGGATCAGGCTAAGGGTCTAAATAGTCCATCAATCTGTGCCCCATCATGTCAGCCAGATGAGTCTGGGAAGCTCACAGACAGGAGAAAAATCACCTTCTTCCATGGTTGCTTAATAAATAGGCATTTCACTGCTAGCTAGCATGATGAAACTATGATGAAATGTGCATTGTGATGTCACAATGCAAACTTCATCCTTTTGAATTTGCATTATGATGTTCTGAGTAGCTCGTATTTTTTTTCCTTGTTGTCTCCAACTTCTAAATATGCATGTGCTGAATCCACACCAAAACCACACACACATGTTCTGGGACCAGATGGCTACCCCATGTACAGAACAGACCTGAATGTTTTGCACCTCTCTAAAGCTTAATAGTTCTTAGTAGCCTGATCCTCCATGATTTTGTTTACGCCTCTTTTTCAACCACTTCATTTGATGGCAGTCATTACCACTTCTGATGGCCATAGTTGATATAAGAGATGGTTCCAAAACTGATTGAACTTCAGAAATGTATTGTATAAGGAGCCAGCTACAAGGTCTCCATTATCAGTCAAGGGATCTGCCTTCTTGCCAGATCATTGAAAGGCTCTTAAAAAGAAAATCAGAAAGTCTTCACTGGATTGGGTGACCTGATAGCAGTGGTCCAATATCTAAGGGGCTGCCACAAAGAAGAGAGGGTCAACCTATTCTCCAAAGCACCTGAAGGCAGAACAAGAATCAATGGATGGAATTGAATCAAAGAGAGAACCAATATAAAATGAAGGAGAAATTTCCTGACAAGGAGAACAGTTAATCAGTGGAACNGAACGACTTGCCTCCAGGCGTTGTGGGTGCTGCAACACTGGAGGTGTTTAAGAAGAGATTGGACAACCATTTGTCTGAAATGATATATAGAGTTTCCTGCTTGAGTAGGAGGTTGGACTAAAAGACCTCCAAGGTCCCTTTCAATTCTGTTATTCTGTTAGTCTGTTAAATGTATATGGAATTGTATTGATGCTAAATGGAAAATAGTTCGGTTGCTGAATTCTTGGAATCTTACCACTTTCATCTCAATAAATATTGCTAAAGAGTAATTGGGAGTATTGTATTTGGAAAACTAATCAGTCTTGGTTTAGGCAGTGCCAAGAAATCTGGCACTGTGTAAAGAACATCTTTGCATTCATTCCAGATTTCCCCATTTTTATTTCCAAAGGATGCATGATCAAATCTCAGCAGAAAATGCATGTGGCAAATGGCATTCCTATCCCTGTGAAAGGCACAGGTTGGGAAGCATAGTGTTAAAAATTGTTGGATTAAACAAAAAAGTTTGACAGTGAGTTGAGTCTTGGTCCATAAATGTCAGAAATGCCCCTTGTGAATGTCCTTCACCTTTTCCAATCTTATTTCATCAGTGATAGGTTAAAAGAACTCCCAGGCAAGTGACTTTCTTCCAGTCTCAGCCGCCCACCTCTGTAAAATGGGACAATCATGGCCAAAAGGTCACCTACATGATGTGAAAGTAGAACAAAACTGAAGGCACCACCCACATAATGCTGTTTTTCTTCTACAATCCTCTTTGCTAAAAGCAAGCAGAAGGATAGATCCCTGGGTTTTTTTAATTGCATTCTGCAAATGGATTAATGGTCAGGAATATATTGTTATCACTAAGCAGCGCTCAGTCCCTTTTTCATCCCTATACTCCCCTTCTCTGCCACATTTTTCTTCTTTTGTTCATCGCATCCCGCTAGCATAGCTTTGGATCCGTAGTCGCAAAAAACGAGCAGTTCTTTCCAATCTGGCATGCAGAGATGAATATGCAGGAAGAGGGTATGATCATATTTATTCAGGAAAAGTGAACTGTTTGAATGATCTTACTTTTTTTCACTGTGCTTATTTGCCAGATGAATGCCAAGGTATTAAATGGAAGAAGGCCAACCTTACGCCTTCCTTTCAAAAAACTTGCTGTTCGGCTGGGTTCACATAAACTAACTCTAAATTTGGGTTAAGAAAATGCAGCTGTTACCTTCAGATAATATTCTCAACCCAAATAAACCAGCTTAATCTCTCTCTCTCTCTCTCTCTCTCTCTCTCTCTCTCTCTCTCTCTCTCTCTCTCTCTCTCTCTCTCTCTCTCTCTCTCTCTCTCTCTCTCTCTCTCTCTCTCTCTCTCTCTCTCTCTCTCTCTCTCTCTCTCTCTCTCTCTCTCTCTCTCTCTCTCTCTCTCTCTGTCTCTCTCTGTCTCTCTCTCTGTCTCTCTCTCTGTCTCTCTCTCTTTGTCTCCCTCCCTCTCTCTCCCTCCCTCTCTCTCTCTAATATCTATCTATCTACTGTGTTTCCCCCAAAATAAGACCTATTCCAAAAATAAACCTTAGCTTGAGTTTTGGGGGTGGGCCTAATATAAGCCCTATCCCAAAAATAAGCCCTAGTTAAGGCCCCACCCACCCACCCACTTCTTCCCTTTCACTCTTCTTCCGAGCCAGACTGCTGGCACTTTCGGACCCTAGCCCCCTTCGCAGCTCTTCCCACACAGCCACTGAAGCTGCAGGCGGAGACCTGGAGGGTTGGGGAGGTTGCTGAAGTGAGTGGGCATCCTTCCTGCAGCGCCTGTGCTGACTTCCCCTTCCCTGCCAGAGCTAGAATGCTGCCGCATTTCAGTAGATGCCAGCCTTTTCTCCAGCGGGCCTGGGCAGCTGCTGGAGAGAGATCAGCCATTCCTCCACGCTGTCCAAGCAAGGGAACAGAGTTATGTTTACTCAACTTTTTGGAAGGCCAGGAAATAATGCTTGAGTCAGATAATTAAGACTATAGTTGGGTTCTGTAATGGTATGTGGGAATGGCCTTGGAGAACAGGAGAAAGAGCCACAGTGTCAATGCTGCTAACATTGGATGTTCTTGCTTTGACAACATATGGAGATGCAGCCTTTTTCTTTCTGTTGCTTTACTCTTAGATGATACTGGGTGAGGGGGAGGAATGTGATGGGAGTTAGTTAGACATACAATATTGTAATAAGAGATGATAAGGCATGGCGGGAAGAAGAACTGGGCGGAAAGCCAGCATTTCAAACTAACTGGAGAATGTGATTTATGACTGTTAGTTGTAAGAGGGACTTGTGCTTTGATCTATGTGCTGAGGGGAGGAGAAGTCAGATTTTGGCTTCGACCAGGCTGATGCCATGTTGTTTGAATAAAGATTCTTTAAGGTAAACAATGCCTCAAAGTTCTTTGAAGAGTAACATCTGTCAGAACCATGACACACAGATTAGGCAACGGTCAGAAAAAAGGCAGCTGAGCCCACAGAAGTAACGGGGGCATGGCAAACAGAAGAGACCCTCCCTAGTTGAGCTGAAAGATGAGGGTGGAAGAGATGTACTGTCTGATTTGCAAGATTCTATTAATGTAGTCTTACAATGAAGATGGGGCATGATGGCTCAGTTAAAGACACTGAGCTTGTCAGCTGGAGAGCTGACAGCCTGGGTTTGAGACCCAAACTCCATGCAACGGTGCAAGCCTTCCCTCTGCTCCTGCCCACCTAGCAGTTTGAAAGCATGCAAAGGTGAGTAAATTAATAGGTACCACTTTAGTGGGAAGGCAACAGCATTCTGTGCACCTTTATAGCCATGCTGGCCGCATGACCACAGAAAATGTCTTTGGACAATACTGTCTCCCTCAGCCAAGAAACAGAGATGCGCACCATGCCTTAGAGTCAGGCATGACCTTTATCTTTTTTTGCAATAAAGATAGAGCTACTAGTCCTGGGTGTCCTTCTTGTCTGGATTGCCAGGTACCCACAACACACCTGAACTGCAAACTACCCAATTGGGTTTATCCTGGTCTAGCTTATTATGAGAACACACCCATGGTGTATGAAGTTGTTATTACTCACCTTCAATGGCTCAAATCACATAGTCCCTTATCACCAATCCGTATCCAGTAACAGAGAAATTCTAATGGAAGAAAATCAAGTTAAGAAAATGCAGACTCCTACTCTCTGTTATTCCATATTGATATAATCCTAACACTATGGCACTGTAAATCAGGGCTCCATTTAAAAAGGAAAGTGGGGTGGAAAAGGGAAAAAGAAGTTTTATTTCTGCAATCAAATTATAATGCTTCCATGGAAACAAAGTGGAGGATGATGTCACAGATTTGAATTGCCCTGGGATAGAAGAGGACCTTGCATTTTCACTTTGATGGAGTGCAATCAATTTTTAATGCGGCTTCATCATAGTATGCTGTAAATGTTATCTGGATTGTCTATCTAGTCAAGGACAGGCCTAGCAACCTAGCGGATTTTACCTAGTCATTTCTGCCACGATTTGGCTAAAGGTAAAGGTAAGGCATGATGGCTCAGCAGTTAAAGACGCTGAGCTTGTCAGCTGGAAAGCTGAAAAGCTGACAGCGCAGGATGATGATGATGATGATGAAGAAGAAGAAGAAGAAGATGATGATGACGATAACAATAACAATAACAATAACAATAATAATAATAATAATAATAATAATAATAATAATAATAATATTGTTGGAAGGGATCTTGGAGGTCTTCTAGTCCAACCCCTTGATCAGGCAGGAAACCCTATACCATTTCAGACAAATGGCTGTCCAGTCTCTTCCTAAAAACTTCCAGTGTTGGAGCATTCACTGCTTCTAGAGGCAGGTTGTTCCACTGGTTAATTGTTCTAACTGTCAGGAAACTTCTCCTTAGTTCTAGGTTGCTTCTCTCCTTGATTAGTTTCCATCCGTTGCTTCTTGTCCTGCCTTCAGGTGCTTTAGAGAATAGCTTGACTTCCTCTTCTTTGTGGCAGCCCCTGAGATATTGGGACACTGCTATCATGTCCCCCCTCGTTCTTCTCTTCATTAAACTAGACATACCCAATTCCAGCAACTGTTCCTTATATGTTTTAGCCTCCAGTCCCCTAATCATCTTTGTTGCTCTTCTCTGTACTCAAGACCCAAGCGTGATGTGGAGAGCTCCAGTTACTTTCCCCAACTCCTACTTCCCAGTTCAAAACATGCAAATGCAAGTAGATTAAACAGGTACCACTTTGGTGGGAAGGTAGCAGCGTTCAGTGCACCTCGGCGTACAGTCATATTGGCCACATGATCTTGTGAATGTCATTGGACAACACTGGCTCCCTTGGCTAAGAAATGGAGATGTGCATCCCCCCCCCCAGAATTGGATACAACTGGACAGGAAAAATCTTTACCTTTACCTCAAAAGGTGTCTTTTCAAAAGGCAACTGGGCTGCTTTTTGTTATTATTATTTTTTTTTTGAGGAAGAAGAACGAAACGTTTCACTTGTCATCCCAGAACAGGGCTTTTCAACCAGTGGTACATTGGCACCTGGCAGGTGGTACGCGACCATCCTAGAAAAGTGGTAGTGGGGGAGGGGAATGAGCTGAACCGGTGGCAGCACCGCACAAGCCTGAGCAAGAGATGGCTGGAGCTGCAGAGCGGTCAGGGTTCAGCGGAAGCGCCAGGATCAGTGCTGCTTTCCAGCTGATCGGTGCTTCTTCGAGCTGTCAGGGCTCAGTGGTAGCGCCAGGATCAGCGCCAGGCTCCAGCTGGAGCTCGGCGCTGATCCTGGTGCTTCTGCTGAGCCCTGAAGAAGCACCAATCAGCTGGAGCTCAGTGCTGATCCTGGCGCTTCTGCTGAGCCCAGAAGAAGCGCCGATCAGCTGGAATGTTGCAGCATCTCCAGGGTCTTGTGATTTACATTCAGATGCTTGGCAACTGATTCACATTTATGACGGTCACAGTGTCCCAGGGTCATGTGAAGTGACCAAAACCTGCTGCAACCACCCAGCAGATGGGGGGAATAAAAACCAAACACCCCCACTCCACCCCCGCTGCCAATCCTCAACAGAAATGCTCACAACAATGAAAACCTTGGACAGGAAGAAGAGCGCCACCAGGCGGGCAGGTGTCTTGCTTGGCTGTGGCTTGGGGGCACTTTTTTCAGTGCCATTGTAACTTTGAACAGTCACTAAGCGAACTGTTGTAAGTCGAGGACTACCTGTACTTTATCACTTTTTTCCCTTTTTTTTTTTTGGTCATCAAGTTTTTGGCACCTTGCTAGGCGACTGGTGGTACTCGGATATTGCCATATCCTAAAAGTGGTACAATGGGTGAAAAGGTTGAAAAGATCTGTTCTAGTCCAACCTCCTGTTCAGGCAGAAAACACTGTACCATTTCAGACAAATGGCTGTCCAGTCTCTTTTTAAAAACCTCCAGTGTTGGAGCACCCACAACTTCTGGAGGCAAGACATTCCATTGGTTAATTGTTCTGTCAGGAAATCTTTCCTTAGTTTTAAGTTGTCTCTCTCCTTGATTAGTTTCCATCCATTGCTTCTTGTTCTGCTTTGGAGAATAGGTTGACCCCCTCTTCCTTGTGGCAGCCCCTCATATATTGGAACACTGCTATCATGTCACCTTTAAGTATCTTTTAATCAAACTAGACATATCGAACTGTTCTTTATATGTTTTAGCCTCCAGCCCCCTAATCATCTTTGTTGCTCTTTTCTGTACTTTTTCTAGAGTCACAACATCTTTTTTACATTGTGGGGACCAAAACTGGATGCAGTATTCCAAGTGTGGTCTTACCCAAAAAAAGTCCTAACTTCCCTTGTGGAGCACGGAAGAGAGATATAACTGATTAACAGGTAAATATGTAATGATAGCAGAGAATTGGAAAACGTTTGATCCTTGAATTATGTGCCAGGAGACACACTCTTATAATTGCCCACTGGAAAGATTAACATTGATTTAAGTTAAATTAATTGAATACAATATATATGACCTTTTCCCTTGCAATGAATGGAGTTCCCTTCTGTCTCATTAAAAAAATAAGATCTCTACAATTTAGCGGCAAATTTCAGAGGGACATTTGAAGTCCATCTGAAGCTCTGGGAAGCCACGGGCGGCCTCAAAAATCAGACTGGACTATTTTGCAACATTTCTTCAGAAATATGTTAAAGAATATTTTAGGTGTCCACCAAAACATTGGTGTCTCAGTAAAATACAATTCTAAAATATTCTGGGCCTTGAATAGGACAAAGACAAGCTCTTTGGGAGGAGATGTGGATTTTTATTATTATTATTATTTTAGAAATTAGAGGGCAGATTTGTTTTTTTCCTCAATTTTAGCATCATTTCCCCCCAATCTTTGCAAAGAACATAATTCTGGAGATCCTATTTGTTCCCCTCCCTTACAACAACCTGTGAGGTAAAATAGAATGAGGGAAGATGTACAGTTCAAAGCCTACCAGTGGAGTTGATAAGTCAAATAGAAATGAGAATGCAAGACTCTCTTCTACACACACACTGGCTTTATGTAACACACTAAATGCCTTGGTGATGATAAGTGAAGCCCTCATCACCCTGATGCTAGATTATTGTATTGTATTTTACATTGGGCTGCCTTTGAAAACTGCTCAAAAGGTGTAGCAATTAGTGCAAAATGTGGCAGCCTCCTATTGGTGGACAAGAGCCACTACAGCCACCACTACAGGTTCTGTAGTCACTACAATGAATAAATTTCATAGTACAGCAGTATAAGTAGTCCTCGCCTTATGACCACAGCTGAGCCCAAAATTTCTGTTGCTAAGCGAGACATTTGTTAAGTGAATTTTGTCTCATTTTATGACCTTTTTGCCACAGTTGTGAATCACTGCAGTTGTTAAGTTAGTAACACAGTTGTTAAGGGAATCTGGGTTCCCCGTTGACATGGCTTGTCAGAAGTTTGCAAAAGGGGGTCACATGACCCTGGGACACTGTGACCATCATAAATATGAACTAAGTGCCAAGCATCTGAATTTTGATCATGTGATCATGGGGTCATAAGTGTGAAAAATGGTTATAAATTACTTTTTTTCAGTGGCATTGTAATTTCAAACGGTCACTAAATGAACTGTGCGTGTACAGTGCTGATATTAGTTCGTAAAGCAGTACATGGCTTGGGTTTTAGATTTCCTCAGAACCGTCTCTATAAAAGAGAATCGGTATGCCCTGTGTACACATCTTGAGGAAAAAAAACACTTAAGGTTCCCCTATTGAAGAGGTTGTATCAGGGGTAGTCAACCTTGGCTCTTTTATGACTCATGGACTTCAATTCCCAGAATTCCTGAGCCAGCTAAGCTGGCTCAGGAGTTCTGGGAATTGAAGTCCACGAGTCATAAAAGAGCCAAGGTTGACTACCCTGGGTTGTATAATGGGAAGTAGGTGTGACCTTGAAGAACAGGAAGAAAAGCTGCTACCAAGGCAACAGCCAGACAAAAGGAATTTGAGTCCAGGTCAGAACTGTAATCCGAGAAGTGTCTCAGACAAGACCCTCCTTAATTCCCATGAAGAGATGAAGCGCATTCAGACTTGCAAGATATTGCGACCAACCTTATAATAAAAGTATTTTCAATTTTGTCTCAAAGGTGCTTTTTCAAAAGGCAACTGGAGTTTCTTTGTTTTTCCTTGAAGACTTTGTTTTTCCTTGAAGATGAAAAAACAAAACAAAGTAAAAAAAGTCCAGTTGCCTTTTGAAAAAGCACCTTTGATGGCAACCAGGACCTGGATGACTGAGAATCTCCATAGACTAGTGGAGGCGAACCTATGGCATGGGTGCCAGAGGCGGCACTCGGAGCCCTCTCTGTGGGCACACGTGCCGTTGCCCCAGCCTCGCCTCCCCCCACGACCCCCTCCTCTCCAGCAGCCCCCCTGAAGGAGAGTCGCCCCTGAGCATGGCCCACGCGGAGCAGCGCAGCCAAGGACATGGCAGCCAGGCAGCGTAGAGAAGACTCTGCCCTCACACCCCATTGTGCACAGTTGATGCTGCAGGGCACGGGCAGAGGGCGTGACTGCCATAGCGCTGCTGGGCTGCCTGGGCGATCTGCGGTGGGCCCTGGAGGCGGTGAGTGGCCCTGTGGGCAGGTGGGGCAGGGGATGGGGGGGTGGAGTGGGGGCGGGTCAGGGGGTGGAGCGGGAGCAGGGCCAGTTTTTGGGCACTCGGTCTCTAAAAGGTTCGCCATCACTGCCATAGACATTTGTAACTTCGGTTTCCTAGTATTGTCAGGTCCCCAAATCCCCACTGTTTCCCCTGCTTATATGTTCTACTTTTGGGGCCTGCCATTCTGCTGGGGGGGGGGAGGGGGAGAATGCTTTCACTTGGTATAACTTTCACTTTCTACTTTCCCTCTCCTGCCGCTGTCGTCTTGAGAAAGGAATGTGTCTCCCTTGTCAGTGAAATGAAAGCTGGAGAAGACCTTGAGATGTGCGCCAATTGTGCCAGTTACCCGCTCATTGTGCACCTGTGGATTGGCTGGATTTCAAATGGACATTATGACTATAGTGGGAGGAGGAATATTGCTAGCTTAACTATACCGTTTGCACGGGCTTTCCCCCAGATCTCGCCTTGACTTCCCTGCTGTCACTAACCCCTAATAAAAGTAGACAATGCCTGTTTCAAGAGTCCTGCTTTCTTGGGTGGTTAGCTGAGGTGAGTCCTTACAATATAGTCTACCCTGATAAGGACTAGCATCAGTATTTCAGCCCCTTCCTTCATATATATATATATATGAAGAACTCTCCCATGGACTGGCGTTTAACCCTGATGATGTCGGAGGTTTCCGACGAAAGCTTGGTGATTGGTAATGGTATTAAACCTTTTTTAGTTTATTATACTCCTGGTGTTCACGTTTTATTGATTTGAAGATGAATATACCCAGGAGTCACGTTTTTATTTTTAACGTGGCACTTTAGTACTTGTTAATTTGTTCCAGGAGGCATGATGAGTAGTAAAAACAACAAGTACTGAGCAAACCATGTGACTTACCACAGGACCCCTTATTTTGCCTGGAAGGAGTAGCGGGTCATAAGGCAGCTGACACCAGTAAGTTCTACCTTGAGTACCAGGAGAAAGACAAATACTGGAACAAGATTTTTTCTTTTGTGTTGAGTACCTATTTCGCTGAATTTTGAAGCAGTTGAGTACCGAGGCATGACTGTAGCTCTTCCCCTGAGGTTCAGCAAGTGCTCCCCTTCTTAAAAGGGAGCTATTGAACTGAGATGCGTGCTGCCAGCAGATTGGATGTCAGTAAGGGTTCATATTAATTCTATTTTTAATTGTCTTACCAATTAGTTATTTTCATTGTTTAATTGTTCTTACATGGAAACCACCGGGAGCCCTACTGGCATATGGCAGATAATGAAAACAATAGATAAATGCACAACACACCTTATACCTAGCTCAGCAAAGCCCTGTGTTCATGTAGCACACTCTTCCCAAACCAAGCAACTATATTGTAGCTTGATGCATTGGCCTGTTATTGTATACAATGTGCTAAGACAATGGCAGCATTCAGGCATCTCATAACCTACAATTCCATCTGACCTTCCCCTAGTTTTTCTCCTGACCTACTCAAAACTATGATGTGTTGCTAATGTTACTTTTTTCCTGGTTTTTCCCACCACAGAATATTTTTGTCCAGGTACTACTTCAGATTACAGTGAAACCTAACATGGATGCTTTAGGATCATGGCCACATAAAACACACATTTTAATTCAGGCATGATCCAAGTAGAATTGGTATTCCATACAAAGAATGGTCTATGCCCATCAATGTTTGCCTATCCTTATTAGCTAAGATAGTTGGGTAGTCCTTGACTGGGAGACCTCTATGGATGAAGACTTGGAAGAAGGCAATGACAAACTTCTTCTATGTTGCTGCTAAGAGAGTGACATGGGTGTGTCCATGTACTCATCAGAAGTTAAAGTCAACTTGAGGATGAGTTACCTATTAGACACTGAAGGAGATAACACCTAACCAACCTTTTTGAAAAAGACTAAGTAGAGTTAGAACTGTTTACTACTTTACTGGGTAACCACTAGAAGGTGCCAAGCTTACAGGCTAGAGCTGAGGTCCCCAACCTTTTGGGCACCAGGGATTGGCTACGTGGAGAGAGGTTTTTCCATGGACCGAAGGGGGCGTGGTTTTGTGTGCTGCCTGCATCCCACAGATGGGGCTTTGCTTGTTTGTGTGGACTGCTTGCTGGCATGCCGCAGCCCGGTACCAGTCCATGGACCGGGGTTTGGGGACCCCTGGGCTAGAGCAGTGTTTCTCAACCTTGATTATTTTAAGATGTGTGGTGTTCAACTCGCAGACATTTCCCAATCAGAAACATTGGGCTAGAGAGAGATTTTGAAAAAAAAAAAAAATCCCAATAGAAGGTAATAACAAAATACCTCAGGATAGGCTAGGGTAGGCTAGGATAAAAAAAAAGAAAGAAAAGAAAAAAAGAAAACAGAAAGGAATCCATCTTACATGGTGGTGTCTGGGATGTGTCCTCTTCAGTTTGGCACAGTTAAAAGATGCTTTTCATTTATTTATTCATCTTTACAGGAGATTAAACGTCACTATATAGCAAATCAAGGTGCTTCTATGTTAGAGGAAAGCAGGAGCATGCCAGCACTAATCACACTTAAAATCTACACCAGATGTATCCAATCTTGACAACTTTAAGATTGGTGGACTTGAAGTCCCAGAATACCTCAGCCAGCATGGCTGGCTGAGGAATTCTGGGGATTGAAGTCCACCAGTCTTAAAGTTGCCAAGATTGGACACCCTGATCTATACACTTGATTCCCTTTGCTAAAAAATAATAATAATCGATTCATCCAAGGCCAACCGGTTTATTGTTTGACATCAGAGAGCTAAAGGGGCAGATCTTCGTTATTTTAATCTTTATTGTATTTTGTCAGCTTCCATGACTTTTTAGTTGGTATAAGATCTGTAGTTTTTTCTGCATTGCTCCCAGTTGGCTTTGCTTTGAATTTTGTTTTTATTGCATTTACCTCTTGAACTTTGGCTGTTGGGTTTGAACTAACTGTTCAAAGTAACAGTAGTAGTTGCAGCAATAGTGAGAGTAGTAATTTAATAAAAACGAGAACACGATTTTTAGCAGCACGCTTTTAGATCTCTGATTATATTTCATTCTATTATTTTCATTGTAGGACTCGGGGAGAACTTGCTTTATATTGCCCTTTCTACAATTTATTGATCTAAATTATTAAATCCTTGGTAGTCAGGAGGAAAGCATGCATTTCTACAAATAGCTATAATAAACTTCTATAGGCGTTACAATTGCTTCTTTCTTTCGCTGTCAGGAAAAGAATTAAAATTCAAGCCTATCCATTTGAATCGATTTAATAATCCTTGCTTTTTCCCCCTTTGGATTTCATTACTGGTGTCATCATTATTTTTGGCCACCAATCACCCAATTGATAGGAAAGGGGATTTTTAACTCAAAATCAGTGAATAAACATAGGAATACTTGTGGTCTATATTTATTCGCTGAATATTTGTAGTCGAGGGAGCGCAATGGCTCAGCAGTGAAAGATGCTGAGCTTGAAAGCTGACAGCCCGGGTTCGAGACCTGGGTGCTGCGCAACAGGGTGAGCTCCCGTCCTAGCTCTAGCTCCTGCCAACCTAGCAGTTTGAAAGCATGCAAATGCAAGTAGATAGATAGGTATCACTTCAGTGGGAAGGTAACAGCATTCCATGTGCTTTGGCATATAGCCATGCTGGCCACATGACCATGGAAATTGTCTTTCGACAATGCTGGCTCCCTTGGCCAAGAAACAGAGATGAGCACCGCATCCTAGAGGCAGACACAACTGGACAGAGAAACCTTTCCCTATATTGATCAGAGGCCTGGAGACTAAAACATATGAAGAACGGCTATTTAGGACTTGGGTTTGGCTAGTCTAAAAAAAAGAAGAAATAAAGCAGACATGATAGCAGTATTCCAGTATCTAAGAGGCTGCCACCAAGAAGAGGGCAACAAACTATTCACCAGAGCACCAGAGGGCAGGATGAGAAGCAATGGTTGGAAGCTGATCAAAGAAAGAAGCAACCTGGAATTAAGGAGAAACTTCCTGATAGTGAGGACAATCAACCAGTGGAACAACTTGCCCCCAGAAATCGTGGGCGCTCCATCACTGGAGATTTTAAAGAAGAGACTAGACAAACACCTGTCTGAGATGGTATAGGTTCTCTTGCTTGAGCAGGGGGCTAGACTAGAAGACCTCCAAGGTCCCTTCCGGCTTCTATTCTATTCTATTCTATTCTATTCTATTCTATTCTATTCTATTTGTGGTCTCTTTCTTTTGGTTGTGAATACAGCTTTAGATGGGGGAGCAGCAATTCCTGGATCTGCTCTTATCACCTCTGTTATCTTTGCCAATATTCCACTGAAGAATAAAAGAAGATAGAGCTGTCTTAAAAAAATAAATCCTAAAGCTGGATGCTTTTTGTAGAGGGTTAAAAAAAAGCAATGTAAAGGAAATTAGGTCTCTCGTACTGTCAAGAATCTCTGTGTGCTGCCATATGGTTTAATATTTTCATCTCCCTTACAAGTCTTTGGGGAACTGTGGCAAGGTTTTCATACTTACTTTCTCCATTTCAGACTCCAGGTTGCTCTCATCAATAAAAGATTTGCCTATGTGGTGAGCCTCTGATGAAAGCACGTGCAGCCACAGACTCTATAATTACTTGTTGAGCAGGAGAAAGGGATTAAAGAAAGAAGAGGAAGAAAAGACAGGAAGTCGGAATAATAAGCCTTACGTATCAAGTATTTAAGGGATTTTGAATTACAGCACACACTTCGACTTAAGGGAGTGAAAATTGTCGATCACTTCTAAGGGATGAAAATACTAATGAAATACAAATGACTGATTGTGTACCATCATATCAGTGTTGAGCTTAGCAACTACATAGATAGATCATCAAGATAATCTGGCCCCAGCTTGGTCCGTTAGATCTTCCAATGGTGTCTCCATAGCTGCTGTAACTGAGTCCATCCACTTTGCTGCTGGTTGTTCTCTTCTTCTCTTTCCATGTATTTATTTCAATTTTATTTACTTCAAGGAATTACCAACCCAAACAAACAATTGAAGAGTAAACAACAGTTTAAACAAGGAACCACCAAAAACACTCACTCCAACACTGACAGGGCAAACCACTAGTATATAAACAGGGAGCAAATCTCACTCCCTTCTAGCATTGATGTTGTTACCTAGTTGGGTAATGAAATGTTTGCAAGCAAACACAGTTCAATCCTGAGCTATAAATATTCTCTTCTATCAGAAAAAGCTCTCTTCCTAGGACCCATAACTAGATGATAGTCCCTGACTTAGGATCTGTCCATCTTTCTGAGCATTATCTATCTATCTATCTATCTATCTATCTATCTATCTATCTATCTATCTATCTATCTATCTATCTATCTATCTATCTATCTATCTATCTATCTATCTATCTATCTATCTATCTATCTATCTATCCATCTATCCATCCATCCATCCATCCATCCATCTATCTAGCTATCATCAAATTTATTGGCTGCCCATCTTACTGTGGGTGGATTACAGTTTTGTATATATGATTAAAACATAAAAAATTAAAACCAGACATTAAAAACCTAAGCACGCATGGGTGGGGCTGGAGTGGGGGGAGATGGGATCTATTATTACTCAATCAGCCACCTCCACTGTGCTGTTCCCACACTGGGGCCCTAAGTCAACTGGCGGAACCAGATCTTTAGGCCCTTATGAAAGGATAGGAGGGTCAGGGATAACCTCATATATTGGGGGGCAAGATATTCCAGAGGGCAGGAGCAACAGCAGAGAAGGCCCTCCCCTCCTGGACCTCACCAGCTGGAATAATCAGACTGACAGGACCCACAACATGCCTCCAGTGGGGTGAGATGGACCCATGCCAGAAAGGGCTTTAAAGGTGATCATCAACACCTTGGTGTTGGAGAAATTATAGATTTCTCCAGAGATGTGTCTTCACATAATATGTCTGAAGTGTAGTAATCAGACCGCGGTCATTTGTTCCTCAAGGGAAAATTCTGAATTGATTTGTTCTAGGATCCATTTGCTTGTTTTCCTGGCTGACTGTGGAATTCTCAAGAGTCTTCTCTAGCACCAAAATGTCAACACTTTTTTTATCTTGCTTCTTCAAAGTCCAACTTGTGCTTCTGTACAAGGTCACAGGGGAAACCATTGCCTGTACAGTTGTGACCTTTGTAGGTATAGACATGTTGTAGCATATGACCCACCTTTTCGAAGGCCTTCACTGCAACTCTACAAAGTCTCTTGATGATTGTTTCCTATACTGTTGATTATATGAAGCAGAAACGTTCTACAGCTTCAGTATCTTTGCTGTCAATTTTAAAGATGGTTGATGTGCTTGTTGACACGAATTTCCAATCTGTCATCCACTGGGTCATTCTCCAGATTTGCTGACATATTTGGGCCTTACAGATTCTTTTTGTGTTATTAGCAATATTACTGTAGGTATTCCTGTACCCTTCTGACTTGGTAATGACCAGATTCTGAAGATCATTTTCTAGTACTAGAGCTTTTGGTAAACAGGTAATTTCTTTTAAGGCATTTTGGATGTTGACATCTCATTTGTACAGAAGTTTGGCATATTCCTTCATCTTAACTTGATTTTTTTGGGAAGTGGTATGCCCTTTCTTTTTTCCTGGGCCTGGGAGAGAGTGACTGGTCCAAGGATACCAGCTAGCTTCAAAAGTTTAGAACTCAAAGTCTCCCAGTTTATAACCTGATAGCTTAACCACTGCACTAACTGGCTGTAATAATCATTATCACCACCACTATACAAACAACTGTTTGGGGGTATGTAGGACTGAGCAGAATCTCCGACTCAAAATCCCACCAGATCAAGTGGGGACTTGAACCTGAATCCATATACAGTAGTCAAGATCTAACATTGTACCAGCTCTGATTGTAGCAGGGTATTCTTTTTTTTTACACCATTAACTGATTGTATCTACTGACAAATGCCATTTATTCCTATTAAAAACCACCAACTTCATCTGCAAGTCAGTTGAAGTTATACAGCCACAAGATTTTTTTCCAGGATTTGGAAAATTAGAATTTTGAATGAATTTCTTCTCCAGATATTAGGTGATTCAGATTCTCAACATCTGGAGATGTGAGTGTCTATAGGGTGGCAAGGGGGGGTCGGTGGTGTCACATGCTTTATGACACCATCATACTAATATTGAGTCATTTATATGGTGATGTCATAAGCGTGCAATGTCATTTTGACATCACTGTGGGTTCTAATTAACCTTTATGCCTGGAAATTATAATGAAGATTCAATATTCAGACTGAAGGATCAATATTATGTTGAAGCATCCAGCATTTGTGTGTGTGTGTGTGTGTGTGTGTTTTTTACAAAAACAGGTTTTACATGGAAACAAAGCCGCACTAAATAAAGTATATTTTCTTCTCATTCCCTCTTACTTTTATTTCTCTCAGCTAATTTTCTCCACCACTAACCTTGCTCATATGAGTTATGAACGAATCCAGTGGAGAAACAACTCTTCTATTATTTATGCATATTATCTATTTGAAGCTAAAGCATTCCAAGATTCATAACTGGGATCCTTATTTGGAAATCTAGATAAGATTTGACTTCTAAATCTTAGCCACATGTACCAATAATGCCATATCAGATGCCAAGGATCTTGTGAAAATACAGACTTAGTTCTTCTTTGCAAAAGGATTGATGCAGCACTTAACAGGCTAAAAGTTAGTTGATGAAAGTTGCTAAATTATGCATGGTTATAATTATGCATTGGAGTCCTTGCCTTCTGGGGGGGGGAATGCTAGAGTGTGTTTGTTTTGAGAATTGCTCCAGAGTTTTAGAAGTGCTCATCAAAATGATAAGAGTCAAGTGGGAAGACAAGGAAAGAGATCATCTTTCTCATATTAATCAGCAAATGGAAGCTGGCTTCAACCTGTATGATAGCCATAAGTAGAACAATTTTCTGTTTTGTCTTCCTTAAAGGCATGGATACTTCACAAGTTACATTTCCGTCAAAATATTGCAGTGGTAATTCTGCTGACATTAAGGTAAGATTTCTAGGCAAAAGATGAAAGGGCTGATGATTGCACACACCCAAGATGGTTTAAGTCCAGATTAAACTATGCCCGTATAATAAGGGAGTCCAGATAGCCAACGTGCCTTACCATCTTCCCCAATAATATTCTCATTGCAATAATAAAACTCCCTTTTTATGACCCTGTAATTTGGGGTAGAGTCAGGGCGACTGGATGGAGCTGACTGTTTACCAGCCAGATGCCCTTCCTGACACCATACAGAGTTCACAGCAGATATTTTTTCTTTGAGCCCTAGGAGAGAAACATCTGCCACTACCCAGGATTGAACTCTCAACCTTTCGAGTGGGAGACGAGCATCTTCACCACTAGGCCACCACGTCGTTCATTCTCATTCCAATAATAATAGTACAAAATACAAAGACCTGCAAATAGAAATAAAATGCCTGTGGCAAAAGAAAGCAATGATAATACTAATGGTAATAGGTACCCTGGGCACAATCCCAAACAACTGGAGCACCACTTGAACACCATCAACATTGAAAAATTCGCCATCAATCAATTGTCATGGCAGCTTTATTGCTTACATCCTGCGCTGATACCTCTAACACCATCCACATCTGGACTTGACAGGTGGATGAAAATGTCAAATCCAGTTTGAACACCTGTCTCACTGCACAACAAACCATAAATTACCAAAATCTTGCAAGATACCCAGTTAAATGTGATATCATTGATCCCATGCAGGACTGTCAGTTTTCTGAATCTTTCGGTCATGTTTTTCTGAACTGGGCTGGGAGTTGGGGAATGCTTCCATATCTTAAAATCTTGCATGATTTTATGTGATTTTGGGTGTCTTCCTGTGTGTGTGCAATGGCTTTTAGGCCATTGTGTGAAATCACACAGAGGTGCTTAGAAGTAGAACATATTATTAAACCTCTTGTATATTATCTCATCTTTAATTAAAGTTGGTACTGTCTTCAACTGCTACAACTTTAAGAGGCAATGATGGAGGATCAAGTTTCTTTGTCATTTTTCCTTTGCACTGGAATACCCTGCTTCAAAAACAGACTCATTAAAAGTGATCTTTAAGAGAAATTTCCTAATGAAAAATGTATAAAAATTTCCATTGGTAATGCAGGTGGCACAAAGGGGCTGTTTATAGAAACATTGATTAAGACAGCCAGGGGAAAACTTTGAAACAGCCATGTCAAAGTTTTCAGAAAATTTGGCAACTTTAATGCTTCAAGAAAGAGTGCTTGACTCACAGGTCATGCTTTGAAAAGCATCCCTTTTTGAAAATACATACAAATGTGAATTATGTATGAAACTGGCTTGGGAAAAAATATTGTGCGCATTAACAAATGTGCAAGCAAGAATTTAGAATAGAATAGAATAGAATAGAATAGAATAGAATAGAATAGAATAGAATAGAAGAGTTGGAAGGGACCTTGGAGGTCTTCTAGTCCAACCCCCTGCTTAGGCAGGAAACCCTATACCATTTCAGACAAATGGTTGACCAGTCTCTTCTTAAAAACTTCCAGTGCTGGAGTATTCACAACTTCTGGAGGCGAGTTGTTCCACTGATTAATTGTTCTAACAGGTTGCTTCTCTCTTTGATCAGTTTCCATCCATTGCCTCTTGTCCTGCCTTCAGGTGCTTTGGAGAATAGCCTGACCCCCTCTTCTTTGTGGCAGCCCCTGAGATATTGGAACAATGCTATCATGTCACCCCCAGTTCCAGATATCAAAAAATGGATCTCAAGTTGTGGAGATATTGCCCTTTGGATTTTTTTTTTTTAATGATAAAGCAATATAGTCAGAATTTGAGGGTGAAAAAAAATGAGAACTTGAATAAAACCCAAATTTTATTTATCAAACTTCAGCTGTTACTAATTGGCATATGACCATGAGTAAAAATGCAGGCTCTCAAGAAGAGTTAGATAACAGTGCTCATCATCCTAGAATCTCTGTCTGTCTGTTTGCCTGTATCTACAGTAGCTCTATCTCTCTTCTCTATTATCTATCTTTGTCTGTCTGTCTATCGGTCTCTCTCTCTGTGTGTCTCTCTCCCCTCTCTATTTAATCTCCCACCTTTATTCTTTTTATAAACAGCTCAAAGTGGTGAGCATATCTAATACTCCTTCCTCCCCTTGCATTCTGCACAACAGCAACCTTGTGAGTTGGATTGGGTTGAGGGAGAATCACTGCCCCTAAGTCACCCAGACAGCTTTCATGCCTAAGGAGGAACTAGAACTCACAGTCTCCTGGTGTCTAGCTTGGTGCCTTAACCACTAAACCAAACTGGCTCTCTCTATCAGTTGAAGCTGTTCTCTTTTGTCATCTCAAATGCTAAGAAGGTAAACACTTCGTAAATAACTAAATATAGGAAGGACTTGTGTCGATCAGCTGCTAGATCAAAGTAAGTCTCCAGCAAAACATAACACCAAAGGAATGACTCTGTTTCACCTGCAGCACGCCAACTACAAATTTGAATTGTCTGCCACCTTCCCACCCCAGATTTGCTAGTTATCCTTTGCCAAAAGTTTCTGGCTATTTTCCTTCTGTATTTGCTGGAATTAGGAAGCCTGTAGACTATCACTGCTTACTCGGTGACAAAATACAAGCCAATTTGGAATTCCCGCAGTTCTGCCTCTCGTCCTTTTCCTCATCCAACGGATGCAGTTAATTAAGGCTGACGAGGATAAATACCCCAGATTTGGTGGGTTGTTGCTTAAGCCTTGGGAGCTGTGGAGATGCGGAGTTTGGATAGAATGTGCTTCTCTCTGCCCAGGCAATTCTGCCAGGCATTTTTAGTGACTCAGAAGGTGTCTTGTAGAAGGAGCCATATGTGACATGACATTGGGAGCTATGCACACACATGTACAGGTAGTCCTGGATGTACGACAATAATTGAACCCAAAATTTCTGTAGCTAAGCAAGACCATTGCTAAGTGAGTTTGGGCCCATTTTATGACCTTTCTTTTTGACACTCTGATTAAGTGAGTCACTGCAGTTATTACGTTAGTAACATGGTTGTTAAGTGAATCTGGCTTCCTCATTGACTTTGCTTGTCAGAAGGTGGCAAAAGCTTTATCACATGAGCCCGGGACACTGCAAACCATCATATGAACCAATTCATAAATATGAACCAATTGCCAAGCATCTGAATTTTGATCACATGATCATGGGTATGCTGCAAAGGTTGTAACTGTGAAAAACAGTCATAAGACATATTTTTCAGTGCCATTGTAATTTTGGATGGTCACTAAATGAACCGTTGTAAGTCAAGGGATAACTGTACATACAGGCAATCAGGCTGCATGAGCTGAGGTATTGCTTTTAGTTATGCTGCTACCAATGACTTTATTTAACCTTTTGTGCTTTAATATGGCCATATGGCTGATCAATAAACTGCACTAGCTCTTGCAACACAACAAAAACAGACTGGAAAATGTTCTTTTCACTGCAGGAGATCCGAGGTTTATAGAGTACTTTCCAGTTTGCTTCTGCTATAATGGTTGTTTTTGAATCTTCCACTGCGCCAACAAACAAGCAAACATTTCTTTAACATAAGTAACCAGTGACCCAGGAAATGAAGGTTCAAATGAAAATGATCATCTGTGATTTACACAGATCCCAATGTGAGTTTGTTTTTGGGTGGCCAAAAAGCTCCAACAGAACAAAATAACAGAGTTGGAAGGGACCTTGGAGGTCTTCTAGTCCACCCCACTGCTCAGGTAGAAACCCTATACCATTTCAGACAAATGGTTGTTCAATCTCTTGTAAAAAAAACTCCATGTTGGAGCACCCACAACTCCTGGAGTTGTGGGTGCTCCCTGTTCCACTGATTAATTGTTCTTTGTGTCAGGAAATTTGTCTTTAGTTCAAGGTTGGATCTTTTGTTGATTAGTTGGGAGAGCGAGAGCTGCTTTGAAGAAAAGAAGGGATTGGGAATGGGGACTGGAAAAGTTGGGTGACAGAGAGTGAAAGATGGAGCCAAGAAAAGAGGAAAGTGGAATCAGACACCAATAACAGAAGCATTTGTTGAGTTCAATGCACAGAAGAGTTTATTATTGCCTCCTCTAATACAAGAATCTAGTCAACCAATGGACAAATCTAAATTGGCACTAGATAAGCGTCAACAGAATTTAGAGGAGGCTGGACTTTAGGTCTCTTCTAGCAAGACAATGATTCTAAATTGATGACACATTTAACTCTGTCTTCCATCTCAGCCTGCTCCTCTCCTATAACTGGTGGCACATCAAAGAGAAAGAATGCAGGGCATGGTCAAAAAAATCAAGATGGAGGAACAGGAGGAGAAAGAGGTGGGTGCTAAGACTGGTGTTTCAAAAGAGTTGAAGATCTGATCATTTGCCCAGTCTTTGGGTCAGGATGTCTGGAGCCTTCTTTTAATATTACTAGATTGTTTTCTTTTGTTTCTACCTGGTTTTTTACCTTCCAGTTCTAGCATTCTTTTCCTCCCTTCTCATTTTTAATGTTTAGAATCAAATCAAATCAAATCAGATCGAATAGAATAGAATAGAATAGAATAGAATAGAATAGAATAGAATAGAAGAATTGGAAGGTGTTGGAATATTCATGAGCAGGAAGAGTCATGTGGTAACTCAGTCAGCCAATGTGAAAAAAGTGCTACTGAGTTTGTGCAAAAAGTTTTTTGAGTTAGGAGCTGAATTGTTATCCAGTCTCAGGTCTGTCTCTGCATCTCTCTGTAAGAAGTCTTCATTGTGCTATGTTGCTGTAAAGAAGAATGTATGGTATTGTAAATATTTTGATATGAATATAAAGAGTTTATTTGAATCAGCTAAATGCAGTCAACTGTGAGAGCTTCTGATTTATTTTTCACCAACAGAGAAATTAAAATTCTCTAACAGAAGGGATCTTGGAAGTCTTCTAGTCCAACCCCCTGCTCAGGCAGGAAACCCTATACCATTTCAGACAAATGGTTGTCCAATCTCTTCTTAAAAACTTCCAGTGTTGGAGCATTCATAACTTCTGGAGGCAAGTTGTTTCACTGATTAATTCTTCTATCAGGAAAATTGTGACATTGCGAGTGTGACATGTCTGCTCTAGAAAGAGTACAGAGAAGAGCAACAAAGACGATCAGGGGACTGGAGGCTAAAATATATCAGGAATGGTTGCTGGAATTGGGAATGTCTAGTTTAATGAAGAGAAGGACGAAGGGGGACATGATAGCAGTGTTCCAATATCTCAGGGGCTGCCACAAAGAAGAGGGAGTCAAGCTATTCTCCAAAGCACCTGAAGGCAGGACAAGAAGCAACGGATGGAAACTAACCAAAGAGAGAAGCAACCTAGAACTAAGGAGAAACTTCCTGACAGTTAGAACAATTAGTCAGTGGAACAACCTGCCTCTAGAAGTTGTGACTGCTCCAACACTGGAAGTTTTTAAGAGTAGATTGGACAACCATTTGTCTGAAAAGGTATAGGGTTTACTGCCTGAGCAAGGAGTTGGACTAGAAGACCTCCAAGGTCCCTTCCAACTCTGTTATTGTTATTGTTATTGTTGTTATTGTTATTCATTTAATACCATGTAACAACAACCTCTGCCCATCCCAGTTCCTTGGGAAGAACTCAAGAGGTGAATAGAAATGCCAAATCCAGACTAAACCTCTGGCCGACTGTGCAACAACAACAATAATAACTCACAATAAAACACCACAGTGCTGGAAACCCGCATTCCCTCAGATCAGTGAGCAATGATTACCACGAGAGAAAAACATTCAGTGTCTGCTCATAGCTTAGCTTTTCAACAATCTTGTTTTTGTGAATGCTTGAGTGCTCCACGGTCACACACTCAAGAAAATCTGAGTTTTCTGTGCTTTTCTATTATTCCGGCTACTTTCCAAGCAAACATTCTCAAGTCCTTGTGGTCTCTCTCAAGGCTTTTCTGAATTCATGGACGTTGAAAGTACCTCATCCCTGGTGAAGGGCCAGAGACAGGAGCGTGAGAAGATTGGCTCAAAAGGCCCGTCTCTGATTTGTGATATTTGAAGGAAGGTCAGTTGCCTTCCTGAGAGAGCCAGTTATTCACCAGCTTGAATCTCATTTCTTTCATCTCAGCCACATTTGAAGTCGGACTCATTGAAATGCACTTTAAAGAGGTCCTCAAAAGTTATTAGGGATGATAATTGAAGCAGATACTTTCTCATCTCCCTTCTGGGACGATGGTGAATCTGAGGATCTAATTACTGCATTGGCAGCTCAGGAGCGTTTGTGCTGAAATTATGTGTGGTTTCCACAACCCAGTTCATCCTTCAGATGGGTGTGGGGTGAGGGGGTGGAAATACAGTAGAAGAGATCCATAGAGGTTTAGACATTCCTACTTTGTTGAAGTCTACAATGCTTTTTTTTTTTTTTAAAGGATGAAAAATAAAAGAACGTTCTTAAAGAACCGAGGTGGCATTTTAATATTTATAAATTTTAAAAATTGTAAAGTCTTTATGCTTGAGGCTGAAGCTCAATGACCCCTCTCCTGCAAGGTTGGGTCTGAGAGCCTCACATGATTTCTTGGTTCACTAAATTGGGATTTTTTTTTAAAGGCCTTTTGCTCCCAGCAGGCTTCCATTTCCACAGAAGCCATTTTATCCTTCCTCCACCTCACATCCTTATTTACCTGACAGCATTTTGAAAGTGCCTCAGTCTTAAAAGTTGCTAGCTGGTGCACAGGGGTGATGGAAACATGCCAATGAAAAAGCAATCAAGACATAATACTGTGCCTATGAAAGATAAGACAGAACTGGAATATTTCGAAATCTGGGACAAATTCTACCGCTGGTATGAATCAAGGAGAACCGCTCGGATCTTAAGCTAATGATAGGATTGAAACATACATATAATTGTACATATAATTGTATATATAATTGTATTGTGTAGAAGAATGAGGTTTATATAGAGGTTAAGGATGATGTATTAAGTTTTTGTATCACGAGAAACAAATTGTTAGGAATATTTACTCTGGAATGCCACGTATGTCCATTTTTGTTTTAATTGTATTATAAATAAAATTATAAAAAAGGACATAATACTGTGCCTCAGTGCTGTCATTTAATCGAGCCCTTTCCAGCCCCTGGTAGGACCTCCACTCACCTCAGCTAGCTGTAGATGGTACACCCTATGCAGGGTCATCTTAATAAAGGAGAATATTTGTAGCTCACCAATGATCCTTGATGCTTTCTGAGCTTGGTTGTTTTCTTGCGGATATTTCATTACCCAAACTAGGCAACGTCATTAGTGCTCTAATAATATTACCTAGCTTGGGTAATGAAACATCTGCAAGAAAGCAACCAAGCTCAGAGAGCATGAAGAATTCTTGTTTTGCCATGGCGTTTCCTCTGCTTGGTCTTCCTCCCATGTCTGCTGCTGCCTCAGGCAGAATAATAGAATAATCAAGTTGGAAGTGACCTTGTAGGTCTCCTAGTCCAACCCCCTGCTCAAACAGGAGACCCTAATGTCATGGTTCCGACAGATAAAACTCTTCAAAAGAACTTCAAGGCATTGTTTACCTTAAAGAATCTTTATTTTGAGTAGCATAACATCGGCACTGCATAATCGAAGCCAAAAACGCTGCTAACATCGGATGTTTTTGCATTGACACCTCTATCATCGCAGACAAGTGGCAGTCCAGTCTCTTCTTAAAACCCTCCAGTGATGGAGCCCACACAACTTCTGGAGGCAAGTTATTCCACTGATTCATCGTTCTATTGGAAAATTTCTCCTTATTTCTGGGTTGGTTCTCTCCTTGATTAGTTTTCATCCAGTGTTTCTTGTCTTGCCTTCTGGTGCTTTGGAAAATAAGTCGACCCCTCTTCTTTGTGGCAGCCCCTCAAATATTGGAACACTGCTATCCTGTCCTCCCTAGTCCTTTTTACTAGGGGTGACATGCTAGGCATTCTCTCAGAAGCTCATCTTTGAGTGCCATTTTACCGATGTTCTCCTGGATGCTTTGGGTGAGCATCCAAGACAGTGACTTTGATACTCACCAAACCTGCCTACACTCTGGGTGTTGGGCTTCAGGGGGGAAACCTCTATATATTGTTAGGAACTTTAGGATCTACATATCGGCAGCCTCCTTTTTCTTCTTTGGCCTACTCAGAGTACCAACAGAATATCTGATGACTGGCAGGGCATATGTATTGATGGCATGGATTTTATTCTTCCCATTGAGCTGACTCTTCAAGCTTGACTTATCCTTTGGTGATACTTGGATATTGTTGACTTCCTTGCCCCTTCCACATGGTTCCCATGTGACTGTTGAACACAAAGGTACTGATAGCTGGTGTCAACACTGCAAATACTGTATATTCTTGCTTTGACAATATGCAGAACTGTCTGGTATTTTTATAGTTAAATCAGGCAATAGTGAAAGGGGAGGAGAATATAAGGAAAGCCCGGGAAAAAGGAACCGCTTCACTTAGTGTAGAAGGTTCAATTAACCTTCTACACTTAGTACTGGGGTTTTATCCCCTCCCCTTTTACGGACCTTACAATACACGTTGCCTTTTCCTAGAGTCTAGATTCGTAGGTGGTACGGCATGACTGTGGAGACATTGGAATTATAATGCTTTTAGGTTAATAAAATGCCTGAAAGTTCTTTTAAGTGTTTCATTAATCAGACACATGACAGCTGGTTTGTATGTCTGCTATATAATCGTCTGGTAGTTCCATCTCATCAGTCTTAATGCTTTCCCTCTCTTTGCTACCATCTGGCTACAGATCTCCGGCTGGAATGACATCCCAGTTCTCTCACTGTAAATCTGTGTCAGGTGGATCAAGCAAGTCAATGGCTTGTTCATTCTTAGCATACAGCTTGATGTCATCCATATAGAGGAAGTGGCTGACAGCAATAGAAATAGCACTTAGACTCATATACCACTTCACAGTGCTTTACAGATAGACATCAGATAATAAGATCTACCGTCCCAATTTGGCTGGAGACCTTCAGGATATGGATTAGAGCATAAGGACCCTTCATTGCTACCATTGATAGGCAAAGCACAATAATAACAAGAACTTAAGACAGTGAAGAGAGCTGTCTTCTCAGCAAAACACCAAAAGGAACAAGCTACAGTACCTACTAGGGCAGCGTCAACTTTGAGGATGTTAAGATGTGTGGAGTTCAACTCCCCCAACCCTCCCCCCCCAACCAGCATGTACTTTAAGATACTTTAAGATATATGGATTTCAGCTTCTGGGAGTTGAAATCCATGTGTCTTAACATTGCCAAGTTTGAGAAGCACTGTGCTAGGAATAGGAATTCTAGTGGCTTCATACCTGTTGGATGTTAGCAATAGCAATAAGAGTTATATACCACTTCATAGTGCTTTACAGCCTTGTCTAAGCAGTTTACAGAGTCAGCATCTTTCCCTCCAATGATCTGGGTCCTCATTTTACTGACCTGGAAGGATGGAAGGCTGAGTCAACCTTGAGCCAGTCAGGATTGAACTGCTGGCTATCGGCAGAATTAGCCTGCAATACTGCATTCTAACCACTGCACCACCAAGACTGATGGCAGCTAAATATATGCATCTGTGCTTATAGATATACAGCTAGTCCTTGACTTACAACTCTTTTTTTAATGACTGGAAAAAGTGGCTGTTTTTCACACTTATGACCGTTGCAGCATCCCCATGGTTTATGTGATCAGAATTTGGATGCTTTACCAGTGACATGCTTTCATGATGGTTGCAGTGTCCCAGGGTCATGTGATCACCTTTTGCAACGTTCTGACAAGCAGATTCAGTGGGGAAGCCAGATTCACTTAACAATTGTGGCATGAAAGGTCATAAAATGCGGAAAAGCTCACTTAACTACTGTCTTGCTTAGCAATGGAAACTTTGGGTTCAGTTGTGGTCGTAAGTAAAGGACTACCAGGACAGAAAAAAAAAACATCTCTGGAAAAAAGCAAATAGGCCTTTCAGAATTTTTTTTTTTTTTAAGGCACAAACTCTTAAAGACATGAGGCAGAATAGAGTTAAGGGCTTTTCTCCCACCCTGGTTTAGCCCTCGCTTCTTTCGATTCATCTCTGTCCCACTGAATCACAGCAGTGCGGTCCTCCTATCTTGCATCGGGCAGTTTATGTCTCTCACCTGGCTCCATTGATCTGATCCAAGAATTGTGGTGTTGATTTATGGAGCTCTCTAGATTTCCTTGGAGAGGAGAACACTCACCATTCCATTTTATAATCTGCTCCATTTCGATCGTTCTGACAGCGGCCTTCGCAAACGATTAAGGTGTTAGAATTTAGAGTCTCAACAAGCAGGGGGAAGGAGGGAGAGGAGAAGATGTTTTCGTGGACAACAATTTGTAGAGACGAAACGTTTGCAGCCAAATCGCCAACCTCGGAGATCAAACCAACAGCCCAATGACTAGGTTATTCATGCATTGACCAACAAAGTAAAACAAAACAAAACAAAACAAAACAACCCTCAAACCCACACCCCTTTCTTGCTTTGTTGTCTTGCTTTGTATCAGAAAAATATATTAGGAATGTAAAGTTGGCTGCTTCTTCTTCTTCTTCTTCTTCTTCTTCTTCTTCTTCTTCTTCTTCTTCTTCTTCTTCTTCTTCTTCTTCTTCTTCTTCTTCTTCTTCTTCTTCTTCTTCTTCTTCTTCTTCTTCTTCTTCTTCTTCTTCTTCTTCTTCTTCTTCT
>NW_015387836.1:471882-476922 GCF_001527695.2 Protobothrops mucrosquamatus | reverse complement strand
TAATAATAATAATAATAATAATAATAATAATAGTCAATTGCAAAAGGCGGCCTTACTAGGAACTGCTTCCATCCTGCGACGATATCTGTAATACCATCAAACATCCACATCTGCCTATCCCAGGTCCTGGGAAAGGACTCGATAGGTAGACAAAATGCCAAATCCAGTCTGAACATCTGGCTGACTGTGCGATGATCCATAATAATAATAATAATAATAGAATTGGAAGGGACCTTGCAGGTCTTTTAGTTCAACCCCCTGCTCAAGCTGGAAACCCTATACCATTTCAGACAAATAAAATTCAGTTTATTCTCACACTCACTTTGGCTATCTGGTACCAGTAGTCCTTGACAAACAACAGCTTGTTTAGCGACCAAAGTTACAACGGCACTGAAAAAAATGACTTATGCCCATTTTTCACACTTACAACCATTGCAGCATCCCCACGGTCACATGATCAACACTCAGACGCTTGGTAACTGATTCATATTTATGATGGCTGCAGTGTGATGTGATCCACCTTTTGCAACCTTCTGACAAGCAAAATCAATGGGGAAGCCAGATTCACTTAACAACCGGGTTACTAACTTAACAACTGTGGTGATTCACTTAACCACTGTGGCAAGAAAATGGGGCAAAATTCACTTAACAAATGTCTCACTTAGCAACAGAAATGTTGGGCTCAGTTGTGATCATAAATCGAGGACTAGCTGTAATTAAAAAAAAAATACTACCTTGACAAAAATCAGTAAATTTTAGTAATTTGTAAGAAATTTGCAAAAGCACAATTTCTTTTACCCAGCTGAATCAGAACCAGCAGGGAAAAAAAAGGATTGTTTTCCTGAATGATACTAAAATGTACTCAATATTGCAATCCTAACCTGTAAGACTGCATTGTATCACCCAGAAATCCGGAACTGATAGCCATCTCTGCATACAAAGTGTTGTCTATTCGAAAAAGTCATAAACAGCAAGTCATGAAGATTCTCTGGTTTTTTTTTTAAAACATCTCAAAGAATTGAGTGGATGAAATGATGCATAAAAATCTTTAAATTTGGCCCTGGCTGTTTTTAGACAGGGAAGTGAGGTTCTATTAGAAGCTGTGTCCATTTCAGTTTGCACCCAAGTACCTTCCCAAGATTACTATGACGAAGAAAGAACAACAACAGTTGATCTCCTATTCTTGGAAAAATAGAATTCAGCTGTTGCTAGGGAACAATTGCATTCTTGGGTTGAATTTCTGCCTGAACAGATGTACAGTATTCAACTGGCATCCAGCCATTTAGGAACAGATGTACACAGTGATAATTATTTAGTAATAATGATTAATGGCCATTTCCATTAATAGAACCAGCCTATTTTTTCATTTAAATGTCCAGGTTAAATTGATCCAATCTGATAGCCCTGTCATTAAATTATTGTGACAGCAAATTCTGTTAATGAATTATGTTATGCAGTCCTTCCTTCCTTCCTTCCTTCCTTCCTTCCTTCCTTCCTTCCTTCCTTCCTTCCTTCCTTCCTTCCTTCCTTCCTTCCTTCCTTCCTTCCCTTTCCTGGTCAAGTGTAGTGTTTGCCTAATATAGGCTTAACCAGCATTTAAGGACACACCCAGTGTCTCCCAAACAGGAAAAATAAATAAAATGAAAACTCAGGCCCTATAATGTCAAGACTTTTATGGCAGGATAAAATGTGAGAAGCAAAAATTTCATAGACTCTGATAAGGAGTTTTGATGCAAGAAATAAAGGATAAGGTACAGCTTTTGGAAACTATGATGGCAAGTTTCTGTCCACTTTTATTAATGAGTTTGTTAAGGTAGAGTCTCTTTGACCATTTTGTATTTTTTTTCCTATTTTTTTTTCCATTTCAGACAAAACTGTTCTTCGTTAGTGGCTAACTAATTCCCTTCCAGCTGTTGCTTGTTTATGTTTAAAGTTCCTTTCTCAGCTTCTTTGCAACTTTTTATACCTTCTTTCCTATTGATTTGATGGCCATGGATTTGGTGGCCCCAACCCTTCTAAAAATTATTTAAATGCATTCTTTGCCTTCTAATGATTCCAAATTCAGGTACGTTTTCTATTTCCTGCCCAAATTCTCAATCATTTAGCTCCTTCAATTTGTTCTACAGATTAGACCTGTTGCTATTCAGCTCAAATCTTGCTAAGCCAGCCCATCTTAAATTGCAAATAGGTCTCCTAAGCCCATCAAAAAAGCAGACCAAGATTGCGATTTTTCTTTTCCAAAGTATCTCTTTTCTCTTTTTTGAGCTTCTGTTTTGGTGCAATAAGCTGTTTAAAGTAATGACAGATTTTGCATAACTCCATCTGGCACAAAGCTGTAGTTTCTTCTTCACTAACCAACTTAATTAATTGAATGCCCAGGAGGATGCTCTTCCCTTTTCCTAGTTTTTCCTCTGCTTTGTGAGCACCTTGCCACAGCTTTCACTGTTGGAGATACTTGTGTTTCAAGATACAAGGCAGAATAACAGAGTTGGAAGGGACCTTGGAGGTCTTCTAGTCCAACCCCCTGCTCAAGCAGGACAGCCTATACCATTCTGGACAAATGGCTGACCAGTATCTTCTTGAAAACCTCCAGTGATGGAGCAGCCACAACTTCTGGAGGCAGGCCCTTCCACTGATTCATTCTTCTGACTCCCTGGAATCTCTCCTTAGTTCTAGGTTGGATCTCTCTTGAATGATACAGAATACAGAACAAAAGGGTTGGAAGGGACCTTGGAGGTCATCTAGTCCTACCTCCTGAGTCCCTATATCATTTCTGACAAGTGGCTGTCTAGTCTCTTCTTGAACGCCTCCAGTGATGAAGCACCCACAACTTCTGAAGGCAAGCAGTTCCATTGGTTGATTGTTCTCACTGTCAGAAAAATTCTCCTTATTTCTAGGTTAAATCTCTCCTTGATCAGTTTCCATCCATTGTTCCTTATCTGGCCTTCAAGTGCTTTGGAAAATAGATTGTCTCCCTGTTACATCTTGTGACCCGTGGTGGCGCAGTGGTTAGGATGCAGTACTGCAGGTTATTTCTGCTGACTGCTGGCTGCCTGCAGTTTGGTGGTTTGATCCTCACTCAGCCTTCCATTCTTCCGAGGTCGGTAAAATGAGGACCCAGATTGCTGGGGGGCAATAGGCTGACTCTGCAAACCATTTAGAGAGGGCTGTAAAGCACTGTGAAGTGGTATTGTAAGTCTGAGTGCTTTTGCTATTGCTACTGTAGCTATTGCTACAATTAAAAAGCCGTGGTGGCACAGTGGTTAGAATGCAGTACTGCAGGCTACTTCTGCTGACTGCTGACTCCCAGCATTTCGGCAGTTCGATTCTTACCGGCTCAAGATTGACTCACCTTCCATCCTTCCCAAGTCAGTAAAATGCAGAGCCAGATTGTTGGGGGCAATGTGCTGACTCTATAAACCACTTAGAGAGGGCTGTAAAGCACTGTGAAGCAGTATCTAAGTCTTAGGGCTATTGCTATTGTCCTTCTCTCAGATGCTTCAGAGAATAGATTGACCTCCTCTTCTCTGTGACAGGCCTCAAGTACTGGAAGACAGGTATCTTATCACCCCTAGTTCTTTTCTTCGTGAGACTACACATACCTAGTTCCCACAATCGTTCATCATACAGTTCATCATACAATTTAGCCTCCAGTCCCCTAATCATATCTGTTGTTCTCTGCACTTTTTTTCAGCTACTTGTCTCTTTCCACTTGATGTCATGGGGAACGGGCATCTCACAGCAAATTCAGAGTGGCTTTTCTCTGTGCTCCAGGAAGAGAGCTGACACCAAAAGTGGGCTGAAACCCAGCTTTTGTCTGGCATGCTTTCAAAATCCTTTTGACTTTTGTATCCTGGGAACTGAATATTGCCTGATCAGAAAATTGCCATTTGAAGCAGAACCAATGCATTAGGAATAAGGTGGCTCGTGTAATCCTTGGGTGCACATTTGAGTGTGTTGTTCTGCTTCAGGTTTTTTTTTTTCCTATCATGAAACTGTACCACTTACTGTGTTCTTCATTTATGAGATGGCAAGGACACGAGAAGTGAGCTTGACCTCATTTCTTAAGATCAGTTGGAATTCGACATTGATTCTAAGCCAACTTAAACATATCAATCATATCATCTTTGCAATCCCCACTTTCTAAATAAAATAACTTAATCATGCAAAATTCAACTGTTCAATTAGTCTATCTGGCTTCTTGATTACATACCCGCTCCGTGTTCAACTTGTGACAAATAGGAACTACTCCAAATATTTCTTCTAAATACTAAATGCTGATTGCTGCTACTGTTTTCTCAGTTTGCATATCATTTTTCCTCCCAAAGGACCCCTAATTGCTGAGCAAAACATTTATTTATTTATTTATTTTGTTTGCCACCCATCTTACAACAAGGTGACACTTCATTTAAAAGCAAAGGTAAAACAACCGCCTGTAAACCATCAGCCACAGTCCAAAACAGGACAGTCCAAAGAACTGCAATGCAAACACTGAACAAAGGTCATTAAATGGACAAATTAAAAAGGTCCCCTCCTTCTGGAGCGTTGTTAAAGCTTACTTTGTTGCAGATTCCCCCTCGTCTTACTTAAAATGGGAAGAAGTGCCTCCGCCCTGTAGCAGTGGGGATAGAAAGATTCCCTTTGTTGTGGTACTGATATGCAAGCTATTAAACATGTTACACAAGATTGCCCATAACATCCATTCTCTGGCTCCCCAGAAGATCTGCACAAAGCAACAATGGAGACAATCTCTGGATAACTGAATTAAACATCTAGTTATGAGAACACTGTGATAACCCCATAGTAGTTTTACTTATAATTACATACACTGTGAGCTGGGGGACTTCCGGTGGCAGGCAATTTCGCTGGTCGCAGCTGTTTGCTGCCTCCCGCCTGTTTTGCGTAAAAGCCGGTTTGACAGCCAGCATCAGCTGTCAAACGGCTTGATACCTTTCCCCTGGGCATAAGGGGATAGGTGAGCTGCCCGGGGTAGGAGTTGAGTTCCCGAGTCGTCCTATATGGACGATGTAGGCGAGAACT
>NW_015387836.1:447111-470456 GCF_001527695.2 Protobothrops mucrosquamatus | reverse complement strand
TAAGTTTAGACTTTGGAGTTAGAGATATTAATATTTGTTTACTTGTATTTGAATATCAGCCTAGGTTGGTTTGGGAAGTCCGGGGGGTGGGGGGATGGGATATAACATTGTGTAATATCTGTGATGTATTTCTTCTTTTTTTATGATAAAAATAAAAATTTTATATTGGAAAAAAAAAATAATTACATACACTGTGTATATATGTTTACTTCTCTGCTGACAAGTTCTCGTCCTATGCTAAATAATAATTGTCTAAAATGAAAGAGGTGGATGGATTTAGCTACAATGGCAATGGGGGCATTGTTGGGAGACTTGAAAGACCAAGTTAGGAATAGATTGTCATGGAGAAGATTCCTCTGTGTGGTGACTGGAAGCTGAAAATGACTTGAGACACATAATCAGTCAATGAATGAAGGAAGGAATGAATCACTAAATCCATCAATCACTTCTGGTTCATGTGAGAATAAGGAAAACCATGTCTCAGGAATAGTGGCAGGCAATTCAAATGTATATAATGGTTTATTGCAATCTACCAGAATCTGAACTACTAAAAGTCCAAGCAAATTGGCAGTAGATAAGAGTCAATGGGATTCAAAGTGGGCTGGACTTAGATCTCTTGTGAACGTGAAGGGACTCAAGACTGATGAGGTGTTTGACTCCTCCCTCGGGCTTAGCTTGTGCATCTCCTACACATAAGATTATACAGTATATATTTCCCACCCCAGAGAAATAAAGTGGTAGTTTTTGATCAGTAGTGAATGTTGATTCCCTCCCTCCCTCCCCATCTCTCTCTTTCCTTCTTTCCTTCTTTCCTTCTTTCCTTCTTTCCTTCTTTCCTTCCTTCCTTCCTTCCAAACCATCTGGAGAGATCTCCTTTTTTCCTTTTGCTTATCAGCTACATAAGACTGTATATGTTCTTCATGTTGTGAAGAGGGAGATAAATTGTGTGATATCTGTGAAGCATCATTCACGGTGGCACTTTTGGGCAGCGTCCAGAAGATGACTAAGTATTGTCATCTTTTGTTAGTTCTGAGGTATAGCAATTAACTCACACCACGAGCTTGTAAATGAATCTCAGCAGCTCTCAGGGTCAAGTCCCTTTGGAAACCAGTGATCTTACTGACCCTTTTAATAACCATCTGCAGCAATTATTCATTGTTCTAAAATGATTGAAAATGTGCAAGAACTTCCAAAAGATTCACAACTCTGGGTAGGAGGTATAATTGGTAGCTTAGATTATAGGTTGCCTTTGTGATTTAAAATAAACAGTAATGTGGAGTAAGATCAACTGAGCTTCACGGATCTTACTATTAAGTAGATACTAGCAACCCATGACCTGTTGGGTCATCTTTTCAGAGATATTTCCTTCCCTAAACAGAGAAGCCAAATTAAAATGGGCAGACAAAAAAAAAACACTGGGAGTGTGAGCAATTTCTTACTTCCTGTTGATTTCTTGATTGAGCTTGTGGAAAGCATTGGAAATCCTTCCTTCCTTCCTTCCTCCCTCCCTCCCTCATTCTTTCTTATTTCCCTTCACTCCCTCCTTTCCTCCCTCCCTCCCCCTCCCTTCATGCCCTTTCCTTCCTTCCTTCCTTCCTTCCTTCCTTCCTTCCTTCCTTCCTTCCTTCCTTCCTTCCTTCCTTCCTTCCTCTTTCTTTCCTTCCTCTTTCTTTCCTATTTTTCTTCCTTCCCTCCCTTGGCTGTGGTCACCATTTTGCCTTTTCGACCCCCTCCCTGCAGATATCCCTGCTCATTGCCATAAATAATACATTATTTTATTATTATTGCTTATTCAATTAGCAATAATAATCTGAGAGTTCTAATGCTTCTGCCCCTGCCAACATCGTAAATTGAAATGGAAATAGGACAGCGCTAGCAAGAATGATCTAATGCCAGAGTAACATGAATTGGAAATTAGTTCATCTAACCACCTTTTCACAAATGGAACATTACCAAATAGGTACAAAATACAAAACATTACAATGAAAGAGACTTTGGAAGATGTCCCTAATGTTACCACCCTCGCACAAACAGCATCAACATGCTTCATGTCATTACATTTATGCCACATTAAATTTAAAAAAAAGCAGTCACTATGATAACTCTTCAACACTATACTTAATGATTTCCCCTGCATATTACAATTTACCATTTGGAAACATACTTACACAGTTTCAGCTGCCAGTCTTTTTGTGAATGTATTGTTGCAACTTACCAACATTTGGCATATATGCATATATAAGTCTATATTGCTGGGCTTTGCTATTTATTTCTCACTCTTGGTTACTTGGTTGTACTTGTTATGTCAACAAGCAGATACAAACACCAAATGTCAAGATTGCTGTGGATTTAAACAAAGAAATAAAATACCATTTGATAAGAACTTACTTTTTGGGATTGCATCAGTCACTTTTATGGATTATGGATTCCTGTTTTATTTAGACATGGGTTAGGGTTAGGTTTAGGGTTACGGTTAGGAGGAATTAACTTCCCTATGTGTATGTGGAATAGGTCCTGAATATACTTACTATTGTAAGAGAAGAAGAGGCTGTGCTGGAATGTGAGGTTAAACTTGTCATCACTTTAGAATCATTGTGTTGTCACAAAAGACCTAAGTCCAGCCACCTGTGAATTCCATTGACCTTTATCTAGCACTAATTTAGCTTTGACCGGTTAATTGACTAGATTCTTGTGTTAGAGCAGGGCTTTTCAACCTTTTCACCCGTTGTACCACTTTTAGGATATGGCAATATCCTAGCAAGGTGTCAAAAGCTTAATGACCCCCCCCCAAAAAAGGAAAAAAGTGATAAAGTACAGGTAGTCCTCGACTTACAACAGTTCGCTTAGTGACTGTTCAAAGTTACAATGGCACTGAAAAAAGTGCCCCCAAGCCACAGCCGAGCAAGACACCTGCCTGCCCGCCCGGCCGCGCTCTTCCTCCTGTCTGAGGTTTTCATTGTTGTGAGCATTTCTGTTGAGGATTGGCAGCATGGGTGGTGGGAGGTGTTTGGTTTTTATTCCCCCCATCTGCTGGGTGGTTGCAGCAGGTTTTGGTCACTTCACATGACCCTGGGACACTGTGACCGTCATAAATATGAATCAGTTACCAAGCATCTGAATGTAAATCACAAGACCCTGGAGATGCTGCAACATTCCAACTGATCCTGGCGCTTCTTCTGGGCTCAGCAGAAGCACCAGGATCAGCGCCGAGCTCCAGCTGGAGCCTGGTGCTGATCCTGGTGCTTCCGCTGAGCCCTGACAGCCCTGCAGCTCCAGCCATCTCTCGCTCAGGCTTGTGCGGTGCTGCCACCGGTTCAGCTCATTCCCCTCCCCCGTTACCACTTTTCTAGTAAGGTCGTGTACCACCTGCCAGCTGCCAATGTACCACAGGTGGTACCCGTACCACTGGTTGAAAAGCCCTGTGTTAGAGGTAACAGTAATAAACTTTTCTATCTTTTGAACTCAAGGAACACACCTGGTTATTGGCACCTGACAGCTGTTTACCTTTGACTAGCATAGTAGGATACTAAGGGTTAACCGTGTATTTTACTTTGAAGAAGATTTGAAAGCTATTTCGTATGGGTGATCTCTTTGCAATTCAATTTTATACTTGGAAATGACTTTTAAATGGGGAAAGCAACAAATGGCGTGGCTTTGCAAGAATGTTAATTTAAAATGTAATCTTTCTCTTCTGTCTTAAAATCCATGTGGGATTTATCCCACCAAACATTAAATGCCAAGACCTTTATGCTACAAGGCAATTTTATTGGACACAATTTTGTCAAATAATAGAATTGCAATCTTGTTGGCAGAGATTAACTGTGTGAAAGAGTCCTGTAAAAATGAGCTTTTTTGTCCCATTTAAAGCTTTTATAGTAAGAATCAGTAGGGCATTACAGCATTTTTAGATTGGTGCTGAAAAGTAATGACATCTTTCCAACAATTCAGCAGCAGTAAAAGCATTGGTGATCTTCCTCAGAATTTGTTCTAAAAGGAATAATATTTTTTTCATCATTCAACATTGACCTCACTCTCAATTAGCTTGGTCTAACCAACCAGACAAAGCCCTCTCTCTCAATTAGCTTAGTTAGGTCATCCCAGGCGGAAACAATCTGATGAAATAGGTTTACAGCTGGGGTGTCCAATCTTGGCAACTTTGAGACTTGTGGACATCAACTCCCAGAATTCCACAGCCAATCATGGAGTGGAATTCTGGGAGTTGAAGTCCACAAAGTTGCCAAGGTTGGATACCCCTTTATTTATGTTTTCTCTGATTGGCTAGAATACCAAGTGATTCTTCCAGGATAAAGCAACAGGAAAAATAAAACCTACAAATTGAAGGAGAACAATTCACACGATTTAGGGATAATGTGAGACTGCTTCCAAAAGACAAACTTTCAAATAATCACCCATTCAGTTCATGTCCCTAAACCAGGCGTAGGCAACCTTGGCTCTTTTATGACTCGTGGACTTCAACTCCCAGAATTCCTGAGCTAGCATGGCTGGCTCAGGAATTCTGGGAATTGAAGTCCACGAGTCATAAAAGAGCCAAGGTTGCCTACCCCTGCCCTAAACCATCTGTGTAGAGCACTGCACATATCGATCTCTTAACATCTATGAAGATCTAGATTTATTTGTGCCTTCCCTTCCAGTCACTGTTTGATGCACTCATTGTCTTGAAGACATAATTGTCACTTCTCAAAGGGAAGAGTCTCAGGAAGCAGAAGCTGGATACCATCCAAAAATTCCTCCTTCTTTTCCTTCCAATCTCTTAAGTAAGCTCTGAGCAACAACAGTAGCATGGACACCTGCAGTGTCTTACGTTTCTCAGACGATCAATGTTGGCTGCAGCCCAGAAACAAATATTCACAGCCCATGAATGAGTCATTTGTCAGGATAGACTCCTGTCATCACTCGCCTTCCTCTTTCTGAATTTGGCAGGGATCCCGAGCTAGTTTGACACAAACATGAATTTAATGATCTGATGGAAGAATGGTTGGAAGAAGTTCCTGAAAAGACAGAATGGTTTTGAACCATGAGGGACAGCTGATTTGGAGAGCAGTGTTTCTCAATCTCCATAAGTTTAAGAGGTGTGGACTTCAATTCCCAGAATTCCCAGAATTCCTCAGCCAGCATGTTGGCTGTTTACCTCACTCTCTGAGTGATTTACAAGTCAGCATATTGCCCCCAACAATCTGAGTCCTCATTTTACCGACCTTGGAAGGATGGAAAGCTTAGTTAGCCTTGAGCCAGTCAGGATCAAACCCCAGGCTGTGGGCAGAGTTAGCCTGCAATACTGCATCCTAACCATTGCGCCACCAGGGCTCCTTCCCCACTACAAGGACACAATCCATGCAGGAGAAATTAAATTATATATTATTCTCCTGCTTGAGCAGGGGGCTAGACTAGAAGACCTCCAAGGTCCCTTCCAGCTCTATATTCTATTCTATTCTATTCTATTCTATTCTATTCTATTCTATTCTTCTCAAATTTATATCCAGATTCTGAACATGTGCAGGATTCTGATCCCCATCCCCATCTTGTCAACTAAAGGTCAAATCACCCTCTGAAAAAAAGAGAGGCTGTGCACCTTTGCCCTACTCATTGTCCATCCATCCATCTATTTCTCTGCCTCTCTAGTATAAATTCTTTAGGTATTGTGCCAAAAAGGAAGGAAAGAGAAAGAAGGAAAAAAAGGAGATGAAAAGATACTCATGAAAAATAGGGTGATTAAAGACTAAACTTACAAAGTGTTCATTAAATCTGCAATCCGGCTATATCATTAGCATTAAATGAATTCAAAGCTTTCATTACTCTGTCCATTGTCTCCAGACCTTTGTAAAATATCATTATGGGAAAAGAAGAAGAAAGAAATAAGGGAGAGGAAAAGATACTTGGGAAGAATAGACTGTTTAAAGAGTAAAATTATAAAGTTTAGTCAGTGAAGATTCTCAGTCATCCAGGTAGAGTTGTCTGGAAGTTGAATCATGGCAACTGGACTTTTCTGGTTGGTTCAAAACATTTCACTCTTCCTTGAAGTAGCTTCTTCAGTCTGAACAAGTTGGTTAGATTAGGGAACCCCATAGATGTACTCCAGAGAGGTTTCATTTCTCACATAATCTGGATAGGCTCATTAGTTAATAATCAGAGAGTTGTTGAGATATAAATATTCCAACTCCTAAATCTTTTATCCTAGGTGGATTGTGAAGTGTGGCCTCCCTGGTAAATTATAAAGTTTTCATTAATCTAGAGTCTTTCAAGATACATAAAAGAGCCAAGGTTGACTACCCCTGAGTTAGATTGATAGCCTCCAAGCTATCGGCCAATTCCGTGATGTTTATGATCCTTTGGTGGCTATGTTGAGGCTTTTAGGAAGGTGTTTCAAGTGTGTTAGAAAACAGCCCTTCACAATGTGTGATCCATTTTGCAGAATGTGGAAACTAATTTCAAGTGAAAAGTTTGATGACTCCATGTTATGATTCTGTCAACCCTTTCTCAATATTCTTATAACATTTCTCATTATGCCCTGTAGTTTCCTGCATGCCAATAACACTGATGGGAATTATGTGACTTTGATCATACTTTTTGACAGAGACAAGTGTCTTACTTGCCATTTGCTGAAATTTATGCTATTGATAATCTTTTCTCTCTCTCCCGCCCCACTTCCTGTTTCAAGAGGCATTCAGTCACACAGATCAATCGTGTGACATTTCCCCTTGAGCAAAATGTCAATAATATTGTCTCTTCCTCACTCTGGTAAATTAAACCTTTTGCAAAGCTACGAAATGTTTGATAGGATCCCAGGGCATTATTACTGTTCCTCCTTTCGCCAATGATTAGGCTGGAAAAATAGACATTTAAATGGAGCTTTGGACAGCATAACATTGGGCAAAATGCAGATTTGATGGGCCTCTCATTCTTATCTCACATGCTCTGTTCTTGAAAAGTCATGAGCTATACTAACTCAAATCCCAAATGATTCCATTGACATGTACGTCTAATTCAAGTAAAATAAAGTGAATATGATCATTACTCTTGCCTTTGACCATTGTCTAACTTGAATTAAATGTGAATTAAAAATAACTAGGGTGTCAGTATAAGGAACCAGAATAACACCACAAATTGATAGAGAAGTTTCTTTATTGCTATTCATCTATTGACAAGAATCTTGCCACACTAACTCTATTCTCTTGAAAACAACCAGATAACCACTCCAGGGATTTAAGTTGCTTGTGTGTGTGTGTGGTGGTGGTGGTGGGGGGTGTTCCATTGCTTCCTATGCTGCAGGGATTCTGTGCTTAATCTTAATCTCTTACATCTTAACTCCGAACTCTTAACCTCCCCATTCAGCTGTAGATTCCACCACACAGGGCTGTGCAAAACTTTAAAAAAGTGTTTTGATTTGAGAAAGCTTCACTCATGTTCTCCCACTGAAGCAAACTAGAGAATCACAAAAAGGTTTACTTGAAAGTGATGAATGGAATCAGGGAGCTCTGAAATTCATTGTAGTCTTATGAAGCCCCTTACAAGCTCAGTGGCTTTTTACCCTGCTCCTGAGGATCTTAGAAATAATATTTTACATTGCAACTTTACTTCTCTATATCAAGAATCCAACAATGGATTGAATACTGAGATGGGGTCTCTAATTCTGGCGTGAGTACCCATGAGATTTATCACCTCATTCAACTCCTTGATCATCAAAAATCTTCTGGCATGATGATGGTATCCAATGACAAACATGCCTTTGGTTGCCATTGGCTCTCTCAGTTCTCAATTCTTTCATATGGCAGATACATTGATATTAAACTTGACGTCTCTGATGTCAAAGGCATGTTACATTTTTGCACTGGTGAGAGTGAGTCAAGATTGATCTGCCCATTAAAGCTTCTTGAGGGTAATGATGATGATGTCTCATCAAGTCATTTTTTACTTCTAGTGACAACACAGATAGGTCCCTAACTTTTTTTCAGGGCCCCAAACAGTATATCATTGCTACATAACTGAGCCCATCCACTTTGTTGCTGATTGTCCTCTTCTTCTCTTTTCTTCTACCTTTCCAGCATTAGATCTTCTTCTAGAGATCTGGTTCTTTGAATGATGTGCCCAAAGTAAGATAGTTTAACTTCTTGGATCAAATTTTATTTTTAAATTCTGCGTGGTTGTAAAAGGAAAAAGGAATAATGTTGAGGAACAGAAGGATGAGCCGCAACCAAGACAATGATCAGATAAAAGAAATCTGAGTCCAGACCAGAACTGTAACCTGATAAAGCATCTCAGGTAAGACCCTCCCTAGTTCCGACGAAGGTAAAAGGAGTGAGGGGGGAAGTGTATTCAAGACTTGCAAATTTCTGTCAATATAAACTTATAATAAAAATAGTATTAACCTGCATGACTTTCATTTCCAAGTCTGGTCTACCTCAAAGGGCTGATATTGATTGGGAATGATTTAAGCATCTCAACCATCAGTAAGGGGGTACCAGGTGACTATTTGGAGGACTGCTGTAAACATTTATTATCTTTGAGGGGGGGAGGAAGACAGCATGGCTACAAATACAATTTGTTCTGTGCCAGCCTCTTCCTATCTTTGTGGCAGTGCATTGCGGGCCAACCTGGTCCTCTCACTTCTGCTAATAAACTAATTTACATAGAGCACTTTCAACAAGCTGCAACTTAATACAACCAAGCCTTGCTCACAAGAAAGGGACTATGGCTAAGGTAAATCCAAAATTAATTATTATTTATTTATTATTACAGTTTTATTTCTTTACTATTGTTATTTTTAGATTTTTTTAATCATAATTTTTTATTTTATATTGTTGTAAGCTGCCCAAGGTAGCCCCTTGGTGAAATGGCAGATAAATTTAACGAACAAACCAATGAATAAAATCATTTAATTCATTAATTTATTTTATTGCATTTCTAAGCTCATCTTCTCCAAACAACTCTGGGTGCCTTCACAAAATTAAAAGTTCAGAAAACTTGACAACTACCTACACTAAATGTTTTACTATCCCCCAAACTCCCAACAATCAGAGGCAGCATATCCCCCCACCCAAATTAATGGCACTCAGTAGCTAACTAGCAAGGCCATGCAAAACATTGCCGCATGAGAAGCGAGGGGAAACTGAGAAATGAAAGCTTATGTTATGTTCTTTTTGAAGTTTTTATTTTTTTTAACAAAACTAGAACAGGACACTTTCTGCATTGGTTCCACAAAACTTAAGATCTTTGCTGGAGAATTTGGAGACTTGTTCCTACAAACCACTGCAACTTCTGTCTTAGAATGTTAAGATATTTGAATTTAGTAGCTGGAACAGTAAAATTGTACAATGGGCCAGAACACATAGTTATAGTTGATTGGTTGGAGAATGCTGGCTCCTTCTGAGGCAATCTACACTATGATTGGTTGCTGTGGGTGTAAAGGGGGAGTTTCCCTTTTTCCCCACCTTTTTCATCTGTGAGCCCTGTATGCTTTATGATTTACCTCATGATGCTCCTCTTTGCCTGACTATCTTGTCTGCTGTAAATATAGATTTTAAATGTATTTATTTATATAAAACTACAAGTTTGTGTCAGCGTCTCTGACTTCATTTGGACACCTGCCTGCAATTCCCTGACATAGAATAATTCAAACATTCATTTCAATGTGTCCCTTCAAAAATAGCCAGCTGAACCTGGCATGTTTAATGTCCTTTAACAACTCATCTATGTATGTTGTTTACATCTGTTTAAAAAAATGTAGCACTTGCTGGCATTTTGATGCTTCCCTATCGAAGCCAATGGACTTATTTCTTTTTCAATAGCATCTCTGATTTGGCTCAGAGCAAAGCAATTTGACCTTGCATTGCCAACTAAAATAAGATCATGTCCTCTTTGAATCTCAGCTCATCTGCTTGAATCAAGTCATGGCTGATTTGAAAAATTACTATTTAGTTACAACTAGTGGAGATCTTTCCAGATTATATCTAAGGCCACAGAACATTCTGTGGGAAAGAAATATTGGTTGATTATACTGCAGCGTTCAAATATAATGAACAGTGATACCAACCACAAAGAAGAATATTTGAAAAATGCCTTTATTTTGTGGGGAAGGAAGGTGAAAATATAAAAATCTCCCTGAACATTTTTCAGAAAAATATCACCCTCTGCATTTCATTTCACTCAGGGCCAATACCTCAGGAGGTCCTGGTTATAATTACTGAAAAATATATATATATAAAAAAGCATCTGTTGCTCCTAAATGTTTCTACTGCTGTCTAAGGATAGTCATGGGAAGGTAAAAAGATGGTGCTCTGACCGTGAAATCAAAGTCCTGCCCCCCCTTTTTTATGGGTGGTAGGCCTACCATCTTGACAAAGAAGAGGGGGCCTACCTATTCTTCAAAGCACCTGAAAGCAGAACAAGAAACAATGGATGGAAGCTAATCAAGGAAAGAACCAACCTAGAACTAAGGAGAAATTTCCTGACAGTTAGAATAATTAATCATTGGAACGGCTTGCCTCCAAAAATTGTGGGTGCTCCAACACTGGAGGCTTTTAAGAAGAGATTGGACAACCATTTACCTGAAATGGTATAGAGTCTTCTGCTTGAGCAGCAAGTTGGAATAGAAGACCTCCAAGATCTTTCCATCTCTATTCTGTTTGTTTCTGAAATCCCTCCCTCTCAGATATCTTTGCTGCTCTCTCTTGATTTTCATTGAGAGGTCTTCTAAAAGTGCAACTTTAACTTTGTAAATCAAATGAACAAACAAACAAATAGATATATAGATTTTATATCATATCAAACATCACCTAGCATCTTTATCAAGTTCTTTCCCTCAGCAATTGCTATTTCCCTTAGCAACCTATTCAATTTTTCTAATTTTAATGCTTTTTCTAGCACTTTTTAAAAAAACCTATTAAGTTTAAGCTGCCCAGATTCGCTGTATCAGTGAAATGGGTGGCATAGAAATTTAATTAATAAACAAACAAACAAATAATTAAGTAAAAATTTGGATCTGTCTGTTTTCAGCATGCACTTTTATTTCAGATTTGCTGCCAAAATGCTACATTTATAATTCAAACATTTCCTGATCCCCTAGGTTAAATAGGAGGAATAAAGGTGTATTTCATTTCAACTTTTTAAAAAAGCTTTTGATGATAGATGATGATTACAGCCCATCAAATCAACATTACTCTTAAAGACAACGTAAATAGATTTTCTTCATGATAATCTGTCCCTAGAGTGGTGTGGTAGCTTAGCAGTTAAGATGCTGGGTTGTCTGCTGGAAAGCCAGCAACCCAGTTTACAGACCCAAGCACCACACCACAGGGTGAGCACCCATCCTCACCCTGACTCCTAGCAGTTTGAAATGTAAGTAGCTAAATAGGTACCACTATGATGGGAAGGTAACAGTGCTCTGTGATGTCATGTTGGCCACATGACCACAGAAATGTCTTCAGACAGTGCTGGCTCAATGGCCTTGAAATGGAGATGAGCAGCATCCTCTATAGTCAGCAATGACTAGCGGGGCAAAATCCACAGAGACTCCTTTACCTTTTTTAAATCTGTCCCTAACATGGTTCTTTAATTCTTCCAATGATGCAGCCACTGCTACTGTAACAGTCATGCACTTTATGCTGGTTGCCTTCTTCATTTTCCTTCCATCTTTCCCAGCATTAGAATCTTTCCAGGGAACTAAATCTTCACATAATGTATACAAAGTAAGATCATTTAAGCCTAACCAATACAAAAAAGATGATGAGGTCCTAGAAAGAATGCAGAGGAGAGGAGAGCCACAGAGATGATAAGGGGTCTGGAGGCGAAATGGTATGATGAACAGTTAAGGGAACTAGTCCCAAAGGTGCTTCTTCAGTTCTTGGATGAGGAGGGAAATGTCTTCAAATAAAAGCAAAGAAATCCAGTTGCCTTTTGAAAAAGCACCTTTGAGACAACCAGACCTGGATGACTGAGAATCTTCATAGACATTAAGGGACCTATGTTTGGCTTAACAAAAAGAAGTCATAGCAGTTTTCCAATACTTGAAGGGCTGTCAGAGGGAGGAGGGCATCAATTATTCTCCATAACACCTGAGGGCAGGACAAGAAGCAACTGGTGGAAGCTAGTCAGAGGGAGATCCAACCTGGAATTAAGGAGAAACTTCCTGACAATGAGAACAATTAATCAATGGAATAGCTTGCCTCCCAGAATTGTGGGTGCTCCATCACTGAAAGTTTTAAGGAAAAGATTGGAAAATCATTTGTCCAGGATAGGATAAGGACTCCTGGTTTGGGCAGGAGGTTGGACTAGAAGACCTCCAAGGTACCTTCCAGCCCTATGATTCTGTGATAGTCATTTTTTGCCACTAATGAAAATTCTGGTTGATTTGTTGATTTGTTTGGTGATCCATTTGTTTTCTTTCTCTGACACCATCAAAAACATCAATGCTCTTTCTGTCTTGCTTCTTCAAAATCCAACTTCTTTCAGCTTGCCACAGCTTTTTCCATCTTGCATCTAGGGTGTGGGTCCAAGCAGGCAAGATGGCAGTTGTGGCATTGCATTGATATTTTACACACCCATCAAGGCATGGGTCTTCAACTGCAATGTTGCAACCACCCTTTTGTTTGTTTTGAGCTCCCCCACATGAATGCTGTTGGGATGAACTGAGGGACCATTATCCCCAAGCTTCCTTGAAAAAAAGGTCATGTTTATAATTGTTATGTACTTTGGTGTACAATTCTCCTAATCAACCAACAACAACTATCTGCAAAGCATTCCCCTTGCAAATATTTGTCTTGCAAAGGGTCTCAGTTTCCTAATTAGGAGAAAAGGGCTTGAAAATGCACACAAGATTAAAAGATGGCTTTACCACCAAAAATATTTGCTCTCTGGCTTACAGACATCTTTAGGATACATGAATTAGGTAACTATGCCTGGAACGGAAAACAGAACATTCTTGAGGCCAGGGGTGCATAACTTCAGCTTCTTTCATGTGCTCCCTGAAAAAGCTGTTTTAAGCTCCTTGAAAAATTTCCTCTGAATTGTATTTTCTAGTGTGGCAGATGGGATTAAATAATTAAATACACCGAGGATAAACATTCCAACTAGTTAAATTTAAATAGTTGTTTAGCTGCTTCCAACTCTTTGAGGATTGATGGACATAATGTTGCCAGGATTGTCTGTGAAAATCTGCTGGGAGTGGATGTCTAAAAAAGCAAGATGGCAGGAGCAGCATTGTGTGCTTACACAAAAGGAAAAGGACTTGCATCACAATGCTGCTTCTGCCACCTTTTTTGTTTTAATGCCTCCTGTGGACGCTAGTGCCTTGAGGACACATACCTTTGTTCTTAGTGTGAGGATCCTATAGTTTATGTAGATCTGACATGGGGATTTTCTACATATCTCTCTTGCACAATTCCAAAATGGCCTGCTTATCAGTCATTGAGGATGCATCTTCAGATTAGACCTCCATGTTAAAACCAGCCTGCCACTGAGGCAGGCTGAAGCTAGATCAAGGAGATCCAACAGGGAACTAGTGTTTTCCCTGTGGAAAGAGGAACAAATCCCAAAGTTGCTTTTCAAAAGGCAACTGGACTTTTTTTCCCCCTTGAAATTGTTTTGCTTCTTATCCAAAAAGCTTCTTCAGTTCAGTTCAGTTCAGTTCAACTTCTTGGATGAGAAGCAAAATGTTTTCAAGGAAAAACCAAGAAAGTCCAGGTGCCTTTTGAAAAGCACTTTTGGGATAACTAAGACCTGGATGACTGAGAATCTCCATAGACAAAGTGGAACAAGATTTCCAGTATATGGACATTCTGATTCTTTTGAATGAGGTCAGTCACCTAACAATTGACTGGACCCTTCCCATCTGGCTGTATGGTTATATGTGCAATAGTGGTGAATGTCTGTAGCTCAGGTGTAGGATGAGAGTAGAGGTTCAATCTCTGAGCTTGTGGGTGGATTTCTGAACATTTCAATACCAGGCTAGATATCTTCATCTAGAGTTATTGTGTACCCCCCTGCTTTACAAGGTTGGTATTCCTGTTGGTAGCCTCCACTATCTCTGCAACCCACACTTACCTTTATTGCCAGAAAAATGAAGAATAGGGAAGGGGTCCTTGCCTTCCTGAACTTTTTGCCTCTCTTTCAAATACAGTGCAAATTCTTCAAGATCTCCCACCAAGGTTAGTGGAGAGCATCACTGCTGCCCTTGAAGACAGCCGGAAGCACATAATAAAGGTATTGATAAAGGAGAATATTTGTAGCTCAGGGATGAAATCAGGGGTCCTTGATGCTCTCTGAGCTTTATTTTCTTGCAGACCTTTCATTATCCAAACTTGGTAACATCATCAGTGCTCACATTATTCAGATAATGAAATGTCTGCAAGAAAACAAAGCTCAGAGAGCACCAAGGACCTCTTACATAGTAAAGGTCAGGGTTAATCAGTTTAATTAAACAACTTTAATCCAACCATTTCATAGTACTTGCTGTCTGCTGTCACCCAGTAGTTTGTTAGATCAATTCCAAACAGGGATTCATCTTCCAGCTATATGTGGAGAGCTGTCCCAGTTGTGGATGTCCATTTGGCTTTCTTGGCAAGACAGTCTGGAATAGGTTGTTAATTCCTTCTGTGGTTGATCCCATTTAATCTGATCCTTCATCTATGACTGCAAGTCATGGCCCACTCCCAATTATTTTTCTAATAGCTACATTAGGATGCCTAAGCCCACTACAAGGACACAGTCCATGCAGGAGAAATGAAAATGACATTATTAAAATGACATGATAGCAGTATTCCAGTATCTGAGGGGCTGCCACAAGGCAGAGGGGGCCAGGTTGTTCACCAAAGCACCAGAGGGAAGGACAAGAAACAATGGTTGGAAGTTGATCAAAGAGAGAAGCAACCTGGAATTAAGGAGAAACTTCCTGACAGTGAGGACAATCAACCAATGGAACAGCTTACCCCCAGAAATCGTGGGCGCTCCATTGCTGGAAGTTTTTAAAAAGAGACTGGACAATCACCTGTCTGAGATTATATAGGTCCTCCTGCTTGAGCAGGGGGCTGGACTAGAAGACCTCCAAGGTCCCTTCCAGCTTCTATTCTATTCTATTCTATTCTATTCTATTCTATTCTATTCTATTCTATTCTATTCTATTCTATTCATCTCAAGTTTATATCCAGACTCTGCTCATGTGCAGGATTTTGACCCTCATCTCCATCATCATTCAAAGGTCAAATCATCCTCACCAAAAAAAGGGCTGCACACCTTTTCTCCATCCATCCATTTCTCTAACTCACTAAAAGAAATCAGAATTCTTTATTAATTGTGCCAGAAAGGAAATAAAGGGAAAAAAGGGAGATGAAAAAATACTCATGAAGGATAAGCTGATTAAAGAGTAAAGTTATAAAGTTTTCATTAAATTTGGGATCCAGCTACATCGTTAGATTAAATGAATTCAAAACTTTCATTACTGTGTCCATTATCTCCAGACCTTTGTAAAATATCATTACAGGGGGAGATTCTCTCTCTTTTAAAAAGACTGTTCCCCCGCCTTTCCTTTGATGAGAGTTAGAGCTCTGTAATGAAGCAATCAAATCTCAGTGCTTTGAACTTTTGGGAGGTCATTGCTTGCATCTCAAAAGTCCTTTTTTCAGAGACTTCTACTTCAGAGACTGACACCAACAAAAGGATCTTCTCTATTCTGGGGTACTTGGAGATTTATTTTGGAAGGTAAGGGTTGGGGTTAGGGTTCAGTCCCACAAAGGAACAACATTTTGATGGCCCAGGCTGGCAGATTTCATTTGGGGTAATCAAGTAGAGAAGAAGAGGATTAAGAATTACTATAGTGACAGACTTCTGGTTTGACGTCACAGCACAATGGATGCAGGAAGACAGGGCTCTATCTTCTGCATTCAATTTCGCCCCGCTGGGGACCCTAAAAAGGGTTGAAAGATGCCCTGGAGAGGTGACAAAGAAGGAGGGAACCCTTGTTGATCACAGGAGGCAGCAGCCCTTCCATTTGATCTGAGGAAGCCTTCCAAACCAGTGGGGGAAAGACTGGCTACATTCATGTGGCCAGTCAGAAGCTGCTGACAACCAAAGAAAATAAGCACTAATGAGCAATTTTCGAGCAACGTGGATGGAACTGGGTGAGACCCTATGCTTTCTTTATGACTTTAAGACTTTTTCCTGGAAAAAACTGCCCAAAGCAAAGAATCCTCCCTGAGGAGAGAGGGAAGGGGAATTTCCGTACCATTCCCTCAGTAAAAGAAAAGCGACAAATTAATTGCTTGGGGGAAAACAGAGAAAGTTACAAGATTAATTTGGAATCAATACATATATATAGCTTTAAAATTTGGGGACTAAAAGTGCTTTTGAGTTTTTGTTTTTTTAAAGAGATTTGAAAAGCTTGTAATGTAAGTTTGGACTTAAAAAACTGGAAGACGGGTCAACAACATCTAGTGGTGAACCACGGCACTACAATTTATTATATTTAAGGGAAACTTGGCTTGAAGCCCAGACTCAGATAACACTTTTATTGTCCTTGGAAACTTTCACTTCTCAAGACTGCAGCTGAGAAAAGGGGAAAAAAACCCTCTTGGGTTGCTTATCTGTGTGGCAGAGATGATAAACTATTTTAAAACTGGCCTGCCTGGACTATGAATATAAATACTAACTGACTTTTAGAGCTGTATCGTGGAGCTATTTATCTGTAGAAGAAACATGCATTATGGATTGAGATGATGGAATACTTTGGATTATAAACCTTTGACTGATGAACAACTTTTAATTGCTTTTTTCTCTTTGGACAGAAAGGACATGTTTTTCATTGGACAGAAAAACTTGAATTTTGCTTATATTTGCTTAGGGGAGGCTTAAGAATGGACTGGTAGACTAGCTGGATAACTTGGAGCTCAAATGACAATTGACTGAAACTTTTTAAATCCCTAAATAGACTGGACTATAGAGACCACATACAAAAACAAAATGGATGTTCCATACTCAGCTTTAAATGGTAAAAAACCATCTCTCACACTTATCTCCAAAGTCTCTAGCTTGACATGTCAACAAGAAAATGTTGACGAAGCTCAGAAAGAAATTCTATGTTAAAATCAATGCAAGAGACAATTGCCTTAGCTCATGATGAGACTAAAAATAACACAAAGGAGATAAAAGAACAATTTTCTAATCTAAATCCACAAATTCAGAAAATGACTATAAAGAAGGAACTAGTAACCCAGAAAATAGAAGGAAAATTAGAAGTGGATCCAAAGATGAAGGTCTTAATGGAAGGAATTAATAAACAGACTCAGACAAACAAAAAAGTAGAAGACGTAGTGATAATACCAAAATGGAAAAGACATCTTACCTGTCAAGATCTCAGAACATTCTTGAGGATAAGGAAGAGGAGCCGATCAAATGGAAGATAAAGCTGTTAAGAGAATTGTGAGAAATTGGAGAAGGAAGGAGGCTGTTTAATGAATAACAATGGACTGAGCGTTCTTCCAAAAATACCTTAACCAAGTTGTCTTTCTTATTCCAAACAATATACATAAAAATAGAGGAAGAACTATTTGATGATTCAAAGGCATTGACTTGGAAAGTTAATTGGCAAAGGAAAGCTAGAGTAAGACTGAAGAAAATAGAGGTCCTGACCCATTAGATGGGATATTATACTATTAAAGAGATGTTTGAAAATGGCTAAGAGAATAGATAATTGTTAGAAATAGAAGTGTTTTTAGAACTAGAAAGATAGGATTTATAACTAGAATTTTATATTTTGATATGAGAAGGGAAATATGAAAATGCTAAGAGAGTTTGAACAAGAGAAGCCTTTGGTTACCCAAATATAATTTATTATGAGAAAATTATAAGCAATAAAGACACTCTGAACACTGATGGGAAATCAATTTTTTTTAAAAAAAAAAAAAAAGCAGGAAAAACAGGATATTGTTTGAACAAATGGATATTGTGCAAATGCAATTGAGATATGTTTTGGTTAGAAAAGATATTCTAAATTAACACGACTGATATTATACATAATATTAGAAAAATGTAACAAAGATGCTGATATTCAATTGTATATGTATTAACAGCAATAAGAATTGTATTTGCCCAGTATGGAAAATGTACTGGAAGAAGAGAGGAAGCACTCGATGGTGTAGTATTGTACCTAGATTGAGGAAGTTAATATGTACCACTGAATTACTAATGGACTCAGAAAACACGTTGTTTATTAAGTAAAACTAGAAAAATTAATTAAAAATTAATTAATTAATTAATTAATTAAATACCTAAAAAAAGAGTTACTATAGTGATGTAATGATGGGAAATGGGCAGTGTTACATTCATATGGATTGAGCTGTGATTTTCTGGGTTTAAGGTGGAACTATGTTTTTCTTTATAGGTAGTCCTTGATTTACAACTGATTGAAGTTTCAATGGACTGTCCCAGGTTATAACCTAAAGTTCTGATGGTGCCCCCCCCATGCAGTTATGTGATCACATTTTGGGAGCTTGGCAACCAGTCTACATTATAGCCATTTACAGTATCCTATAGTCATGTGACTACAATTTACGACATTTTTTTCTGGAAACCAGCATTTATTTTCTGTTTCCACACAAAAAAAAGCCCATTGCAACAATGGATTCACTTAATAACCATAGCATTCACTTTACAACCATTGTGCATGCTTAATGACTGCCACAAAAAGGTCATATAATCAGGTGTGGTCACATGGTTACCCACTTAATGGCATGACTGACCCTAAATTCGAATTCAGGACTCAATTATGCTCATAAATTGAGGATTACCTGTTCTTTTTGTAATGGCATTCAGCCTATCTGGGGGCTTACAGTGGCATTTCAATGTATTTACTCTCTTTAAATGGCAGGAGGTTATATATTGAATTTCAGTAGCATGACCACCAAAGTACCCAAAAACAAGATTTGAGGTTACAGCTGGTTAACCAAAAGCTTGCTGGTACATTTGTGGAATATTTGTCACCTCTCATAGTCTGGGGACTGATTACATCACAAACTTCATTCTTCCATATCTATTTTCCGGTAGGGCTACATGGCGCTTCAAAGTTCACCTTGATTTCTCAGAGTCTTATGCCTTTCGTTGCAGGGCAAGAACAAGCAAGCAAGAACCACCGACGTCTACAGGTAGTCCTCAACTTATGGTTACAACTGAGCCCAAAATTTCTGTTGCCAAGCAAGACAGGTGTTAAGTGAACTTTAATGCACTTTGTTAAGTGCATTTTACGACTTTTCTTGCCACCATTGCTAACTGAATCACTGCAGTTGTTAAGTTAGTAACATGGTTGTTAAGTGAATCTGGCTTTGCTTTTCAGAAGGTCACAAAAGATGATCACATGACCCTGGGACCCTGCAACTGTCATAAATTCATCCCAATTGCCAAGTGCACAAATTATGGTCATGTGAAAAATGTTCATAAGTCATTTTTTTTTCAGTGCTGTTGTAACATTAAACGATCACTGAATGAATGTTTGTAAGTCAAGGACAACCTGTATTTCTAATGCTAGGATTATGAGCAAGATGCAAAATCTTGGAAACTGTTATAGGAATTTCCAGTCCTTGTTTGTGAATTTCTAAAGAATCTTTGTGAGGAATCTCTTCATCACAAGCTTTTGGCAACTTGGACTGAGCTGCTACTTATTAGATAAGCTACAATAAAACCGCTCCCACAGTTTTCTCAGTCTACACATAATCCTTCACTATCAACCTTTCAATGGAGTCTAGATCAAGCGTCAAACACCATAAGGATAATTGCAATCCTACTTTATTTTAAAATATGCAGTAAATGTAAATATAAATTTATATGTAGCAATAGGAAAGCCCAAAAGCATTTTTATGATCCTCCCTCTTATAAGAAAGACAGTTAAGTTTCTTTCTCATGTTCTCTTCTTTTTCTAGGTTAAAATCATGTTTTCCTAAGGGTTCCATTCATTCCCCAAGGTCATAACAGAATAACAGAATAACAGAGTTGGAAGGGACCTTGGAGGTCTTCTAGTCCAACCCCCTGCTCAAGCAGGAGACCTATACTATTTCAGACAAACAGCTGTTCAATTTCTCCTTAAAAACCTTGAGTGTTGGAGCACTCACAACCTCTGGAGGCAAGCTGTTCCACTGGCTGATTGTTGTCACTGTCAGGAAATTTCTCCTTAGTTCTAGGTTGCTTCTCTCCTTGATTAGCTTCCATCTGTTGCTTCTTGTCCTCAGGCACTTTGGAAAATAGATTGTTCTCCTCTCTTCTTTGTGGCAGCCCCTTTGATATTGGAACACTGCTCCATGTTCCAAAATTTTCGATCATCTCCCTGATCCTCTACACTTACACACTCCATGACGGTACTTTGCTGTTCCTTTAACTGAGATGCTAAAAGGGGTTTTCTGAATGTCTTCTTCTGACAAAATGAAGCAGTTGGTTAAATCAAATCAGACATCTTGGACATTTCAAGTCAAGATGTTGAGATGTTGTGATGATCCAGATTGGAGAAGATGCCTCAGGGCAGAGCAAGACCACTGTGAACAGATCTACTGCTGAAATTTGAACATCTTCAGAGGTCATATTCTGTGATTTTTCATAAAGTGTGGTAAGGCAAATAGTTGTAAAAATTAGGACACGGTTTGTGATGACACCAATTATGGAACAATCCAATAGTCTGACCTGACTCACAGTTGATTGTCTTTTCAGATGAGAAACTGAAGAGATTAATACTCTCACAAGCTTTTCCAAACTGTATTCATAAATCTACACTTTCATCCCCCAGACTGATTGTTTTGTAATTTTGGAAATTAATGTCTTTGAAGACTGGACATTTTTATGCTGCAATTATTATTATTTAAATATATATATATATAAATAAAATCCCCTTTATGATTTTTATTCATGTACAGGTTTTGACATGAGAGAATTATTTATGACATAGAGTTATTATTTCTAATGGTTTTAAAGCATCAATCACAAACAAGCATAAATGAGTTCTATCATTTCATCTTCGTAACCCAAGCAGAGAAGTTTGTTACTGAAAAAACAATATAAATATCATAAATAATCTGCTGCTTTAAAGAAAAGAAGAAAAAGAAAGAGATGTTTGAAGCCTTAGTTCTAACATGTATAAGTTGTTGTTGTTGTTAGTTGTGAAGTTGTGTCCGACCCATCGCGGACAACGTTCCTCCAGGTCTTCCTGTCCTCTACCATCTCTGGAGTCCATTTAAGCTCACGTCTACTGCTTCAGTGACTCCATCCAGCCACCTCATTCTCTGTCGTCCCCTTCTTCTATTGCCCTCAATCTTTCCCAGCATCAGGTTCTTCTCCAGTGAGTCCTTCCTTCTCATTAGGTGGCCAAAGTATTTGAGTTTCAACTTCAGGATCTGGCCTTCTAAAGAGCAGTCGGGGTTGATCTCTTCTAGGACTGACTGGTTTGATCACCTTGCAGTCCAAGGGACTCGCAGGAGTCTTCTCCAGCACCATAGTTCAAAGGCCTCAATTCTTTGGTGCTCAGCCTTTCTTATGGTCCAACTTTCACAGCCATACATTGCAACTGGGAAAACCATGGCCTTGACTATACGCACTTTTGTTGGCAGGGTGATGTCTCTGCTTTTTAGTATGCTGTCTAGATTTGCCATAGCTTTCCTCCCCAGGAGAAAGTGTCTTTTAATTTCTTGGCTGCAGTCCCCATCTGCGGTGATCTTGGAGCCCAGGAAGATAAAATCTGTCACTACCTCCATTTCTTCCACATCTATTTGCCAGGAATTGAGAGGGCTGGATGCCATGATCTTGGTTTTCTTAATGTTGAGTTTCAAGCCAACTTTTGCACTCTTCTTCACCCGCATCAAAAAGCTCTTTAGTTCCTCTTCACTTTCTGCCATTAGAGTGGTATCATCTGCATATCTTAGGTTGTTGATATTTCTCCCGGCAATGTATAAGTACAGGTAGTCATTGACTTAGGACCACAACTGAGCCCAAAATTTCTGTTGCTAAGTGAGACATTTGTTAAGTGAATTTTGCCCCCCATACATAACCTTTCTTGGCACATTTGTTAAGTGAATCACTGCCATTGTTAAGTTAGTAACATAGTTGTTAAGTGAATCTGGCTTCACTTTTCAGAAGGTCTCAAAAGGTGATTACAAGACCTTGGGACATGCAACTGTCATAAGCACATGCCAGTTGCCACATGACCATGGGGATGTTCCAACCATCCTAAATGTGGAAAATGGTCATAAGTCACTTTTTTTTAGAGATGTTGTAACTTTGAATTGTCACTAAATGAACAGTTGTAGGTTGAGGACTACCTGTGTGTTTAGATTTAGTTTTGTTGAGGATCTTGGGGTTATGAACAAAAGGATTGCACAGGATTTGTAAGTGTTTCAAAGCATATGGGCACTGTGTTTAAAAATAAACTCACAGAGGCATTAGTGGAACATTGTTTTAGTGAAGCTAAATCTACAGTACTAAAATTGTGATGCAAATAGCCTAAATAAACTGTTGATAGTAAAGACAATAATCTCTTCCTCTGGAACATAATGGCTTTTAATGAGCACAGTGGCATCCAGCCATTCCTATCCTATTGAGATTTTTGTGACCTTGAAAGCAATTTAGGCTGCTATTCGATTCATTTTCTCCTTTGGCATCTTTTTTTCCCCACCACATGAATATGAACAAAGGAAAACAGCCTTCACAAAATGAAAAAAACAACAACAACCCCTAATCAAATCACTAAGAACAAGGCCGTAATTGCTTCATATCCTCTCAGAGATTTACACATCTTTTCCCTGCAGGCCTACTCAGAGGCAAGCCCCAAGTCAGTTTGCAGAGCCCACGTTGACAATCCAGGGAACCTTCTTGCAATCTCTGGAGCTCCTTTGACCACAAATGTTTAAAAAAGCGCAGCATAGCTTCCCATAATCTCTAGAGCAGGGCTTTTCAATCTTTTCACCCATTGTACCACTTTTAGGATATGGCAACATCCGAGTACCACCAGTCGCCTAGCAAGGTGTCAAAAACGTGATGACCAAAAAAAAAAAAGGAAAAAAGTGATAAAGTACTGGTAGTCCTTGACTTACAACAGTTTGTTTAGTGACTGTTCGAAGTTACAATGGCACTGAAAAAAGTGCCCCCCAAGCCACAGCCAAGCAAGACACCTGCCTGCCCACCCGGTGGCGCTCTTCCTCCTGTCCGAGGTTTTCATTGTTGTGAGCATTTCTGTTGAGGATTGGCAGCGGGGGTGTGTTGGGGTGTGTTTGGTTTTTATTCCCCCCGCTTGCTGGGTGGTTTATTTATTTATTTATTTATTTAATTTAATTTATATGCCGCCCTTCTCCCGGCGGGACTCAGGGCGGCGC
>NW_015387836.1:441944-446709 GCF_001527695.2 Protobothrops mucrosquamatus | reverse complement strand
GCCGCATTCTGGACCATTTGAAGCCTCCGGGTGCTCCTCAAAGGGAGCCCCATGTAGAGAGCGTTACAGTAGTCCAGGCGGGAGGTGACAAGAGCATGAGTGACTGTGTGTAAGGCGTCCCGGTCCAGAAAAGGCCGCAACTGGTGAATCAGGCGAACCTGATAAAACGCCCCCCTGGTCACGGCCGACAGATGGTCGTGACCAGGGGGGTTGCAGCAGGTTTTGGTCACTTCACATGACCCTGGGACACTGTGACCGTCATAAATATGAATCAGTTGCCAAGCATTTGAATGTAAATCACAAGACCCTGGAGATGCTGCAACATTTCAGCTGATTGGCGCTTCTTCAGGGCTCAGCAGAAGCACCAGGATCAGCACCGAGCTACAGCTGGAGCCTGGCACTGATCCTGGCGCTGATCCTGGTGCTTCCGCTGAGCCCTGACAGCCCTGCAGCTCCAGCCATCTCTCGCTCAGGCTTGTGCAGTGCTGCCACCGGTTCAGCTCATTCCCCTCCCCTGCTACCACTTTTCTAGGATGGTCGCGTACCACCTGCCAGGTGCCAATGTATCACAGGTGGTATCTGTACCACTGGTTGAAAAGCCCTGCTCTAGAGGAAAGATACGCAAAAACTGTAGGGCACTTTAAATTCCCCAAAACAGATTTCACACAGCTGAGAAACAAGCACTTTAAAACTCTCAAAACAATCCCTATAAGCACGAGGGGGAAAATCTGAAAATGTTGACCCTGCTCATATACAGGTAATCCTTGACTTACGACCGTAGTCGAGCCCAAACTTTCAGATGCTTAGCAAGAAAGTTGTTAAGTGAGTTTTGCCCCATTTCGTGATCTTTCTTGCCACAGCTGTTAAGTGAATCACTGTGAGTTGTTAAGTTAGTAACACGATTGTGAAGTGAATCTGACTTCCCCGTTGAGTTTGCTGGTCAGAAGGTCATAAAAGGGGATCACATGGCCCCAGGGACACGGCAACCTTCAGGAATAGGAACCAGTTGCCGAATGCCTGAATTTTGATCCCGTGACCATGGGGATGCTGCAACGGTCATAAGCCACTTTTTTCAGTGCTGTTGTAACTTCAAACAATCACTAAACGGATGGTTGTAAGTTGAGGACTATCTGAACATGTCATGGCTTCATCTCCTCTGAACCACTGTCCTCCACATTGTAGCCTTTCCTCTCTCATAAACATGTCAAGTGGTCTTGTGAATGCCAAAATGTTCTTTGCTTCTTCTGTATAGGAATGTAGCCTTCAAGTACAGGTAGTCCTCAATTTAACAACCATTCATTTAGCATCCATTTGAAGTTACAATGGCACTAAGAAAAGTGATTAACAATCAGTCCTCGCACATACAACCTTCACAGCATCCCCCAAAGTCACATGATCAAAATTTATCTGCTTAGCAACTGCCATGTATTTATGAAGGTTGTAGCACCCCAGAGTCAAGTGATTGTCTTTTGTGACCATCCCAGCTGGCTTCCGACAAGCAAAGCCAATGGGAAAAGGTGTGGTTCACTTAACAACTATGGGGATTGGCTTAGCTACAGTGAAATCTAAACCTTTAGATTAGCAAAAATCTAAAAAGAGAAGGACGAGGGGAGACATGATAGCAGTGTTCCAATATCCCAGGGGCTGCCACAAAGAAGAGGGAGTCAAGCTATTCTCCAAAGCGCCTGAGGGCAGGACAAGAAGCAACGGATGGAAACTAGTCAAGGAGAGAAGCAACCTAGAACTAAGGATAAACTTCCTGACAGTTAGAACAATTAACCAGTGGAACAACCTGCCTCCAGAAGTGGTGAATGCTCCAACACTGGAAGTTTTTAAGAAGAGACTGGATAGCCATTTGTCCGAAATGGTATAGGGTTTCCTGCCTGAGCAGGGGGTTGGACTAGATGACCTCCAAGTTCCTTCCAACTTTATTATTATTACTATTATTATTACTATTATTACTATTATTATTATTATTATTATTATTATTGTTGTTGTTGTTGTTGTTGTTGTTGTTGTTGTTGTTTGCAAAATCATGCATGGCTCACTTAAACAACTGCTTAGCAATGGAGATTGTAGGCTCAATTGTGGTCGAAAGACGAGGACCACCTGTAAACGTGGCCGCTATTAGAATCTTAATAAACTCACTATAGAAGAGGCTAGGAAATTTCTCTTTCTAAGATTCTGGCTTTCTTCCAACTTAGCCTAAAAGTTACTGTACTGAAATCTACAAATCTCTTGTTTCCCTGATCTCTCCAAACTGCACGGTGGTTGACAAATTTGCTCTCAAGATACTTTTTTTTTTGCTTTGCATAAAACCAACAAATCTACCTGATCCTAGCCATTGCATCTTCTTCTGCTAAGCTCATGGGTGTGCATTTGCATTTCTAGAGATAGATTTATTTTTATCATATGCAGACTTTTATGAAGAAGAGAAAGCTGCAGCCTAATTATAAAAGAAAGAGCTGTTTTTCAGCAATGTTCATAGGTAGCATTGTAGTATTGCGATGTACTACTGTGCAGCATCCCGCACTTTAACACTGCTTTCCTTAGCTTGAGCTTTCCTAGTGCCCCTTGCAAGACGCTGTTGCCATCTGTGGCATCTGGCGAGCAGAGAGGAACGTGTGGGGGAGAAGAGAGATCAAGAAATAGAAGGTGCAAGATTTTGGCTGGCTTCACACAACATGCTAAGCCACAAACCCTTAATTAATCAGAGACAATTTTTGTGCACAGACAATTGTAGGGCTAAATACTTAGTCCTAACAGCGATGCTGTATATTTATCAGTTAGAACGGAAACAGAATCAGAATCAGAACAGAGCTGGAAGGGACCTTGGAGTCCAGCACCCTGCTCAAGCCGGAGATCCTATACCAGGGGTAGGCAACCTTGGCTCTTTTATGACTCGTGGACTTCAACTCCCAGAATTCCTGAGCCAGCCATGCTGAGGAGAAATGGAGAGGTTTCCATGCTGAGCCATGCTGGCTCAGGAATTCTGGGAGTTGAAGTCCACGAGTCATAAAAGAGCCAAGGTTGCCTACCCCCATCCTATACCATTTCAGACAAGTGACTGTCAAATCTACAGTTTGTAGGTGGGATTTTTGTTTTGGTTTTTGGCCTTCAAGTGAATGTTGATTCCTGGCAACTGCCTGGACAGGTTCCCACAGTTTTCCTGGGAAGATTTAGAAGTGGTTTGCCATTGCAGAGGAAGTAAATACCCACATATAAACATACCCACGACCTAGGTTGGTTAACTTCACCTCTCTCTCTCTCTCTCTCTCTCTCTCTCTCTCTCTCTCTCTCTCTCTCTCTCTCTCTCACACACACACACACACACACACACACACACACACACATTACTCAGGTGGCCCTGAGGACACAAGTAAACCTCCAAATGGTCTGAACGACTCTCTAAAACAGGAGTCTTCAAACTTGGCCTTTTTATGACTTGTGGACTTCAACTCCCAGAATTCCTTAGCCAGCATGCCAAGTCATAAAAGGGCCAAGTTTGAAGACCCCTGCTCTAAAAGAATGCAAATGACCAGCTGTCTCCATTCCCCACCATCCAGTCAGAGCTGAAGAAGCTTCTTGGATGAGAAGTGAAACATCTTCAGAGAAAAACAAGAAAGTCCAGTTGCCTCCTGAAAAAGCACATTGGCTTGGTATCAGATGTAAACAATCAACCTCTTGGTACATGATCTGCTATAAGATACCGATATGAGACTTATCCCTGGAGTTCGAAGCTTCGACACAAACATGGTACTGGGTGACTTGGCTATCTCTCTGCTGTTGTTTCATCAGGGAAGGGAGATTTGTTATCATCTTGCTTAGTATGTTATGCTTTTGTGGTCTTTTGTGTTTACATTTGTCTACTAAATTAAAATAGAGGTTAAAATCCCCTTACTTACTGGTGTACTTTTTATCTCTGTATCATCAAAGAACCAATCGTCTGGAGCCTGATGCTTGGCAATACAAAAGTTCAGCAATAATTACATTGGATGGGGAATTTTGAGAGCCAAGGCTGGATGCATAAACATCTTACTAGATGGGTGTAGTTCTCCACTTTGGCAACTTTAAGACATCTGGATATCAACTCCCAGAATTCCCATGGCTGGCTTGGGAATTCTGGGAGCTGAAGTCCAGATACCTTAAAGTTGCCAAGGTTGAAAAACACTATGCTAGACCATTCGGCTAATGAAAGGTAAATGTTCAGCTATTCCAAAGCATAAACAGACTCAAACCTACCTGAATCTATATCCCTTTTGTTAACTAGATACAGGGGGAAATCACTGGGAAGACACCATATCAGTCTGTCCAAATTCCTTCCATGAAAGTTACTCTAAAAGATGGGTGAATTTTCCAAACCTTGGTTGTAATCAAAGACCAGGCCCTGCTATGGAATCACAGGGATTCATCCAGTAAAAATAATTACTTATTTAAATATTGGATTTCTATGCCATCAAATTGTGTGGTGCATTACAAACTTGTGTATCCCTGTGTGTGTATCTGCCTTCAACGAACTACCCCCCGAGATTCGGACGATTCCGGATCTCCTTACTTTCCGCCGCACCCTCAAGACATGGCTTTTCCAGCAAGCGGGCCTGACCTAGGGAGGATTTTACTTAGGGATGATTTTAAGAATAATTTTAATAGGAATAACAGCTTCTAATATTTGGTTTTTAATTTGGTTTTATAGGGGTCTATATTTTTTGTATTTTGTATTTGTACTTGTTTTAATATGCTGTGCACCGCCCTGAGTCCTGCGGGA
>NW_015387836.1:438412-441814 GCF_001527695.2 Protobothrops mucrosquamatus | reverse complement strand
ATTTTACTTAGGGATGATTTTAAGAATAATTTTAATAGGAATAACAGCTTCTAATATTTGGTTTTTAATTTGGTTTTATAGGGGTCTATATTTTTTGTATTTTGTATTTGTACTTGTTTTAATATGCTGTGCACCGCCCTGAGTCCTGCGGGAGAAGGGCGGTATATAAATTAAATTAATAAATAAATAAATTAATAAAGTCATTTTGGGGCTGGTGACTACTTAGACAAGCCCCTGCAGTTTTCTTGGCAAGTGTTTTTTTGGAAGTGGTTTGCCATTGCCTTCTTCCCAAAGCTGAATAATAAAAAGTAGCCATAATAATGACAATTAAATGTCTACAGTAATGACCATTCCTTAATTCAAATACTCATAGTAACAGTTTGATTCATGGTAATGACCCAACTGAAAGGACCATCATGTAATAACAATAAAACATCTTCAGTAAAGTTATAACAATGAAACATCCATAAAATATGTTTCATCATTCACAAATCAGAGAAAACAATCAACTATCAGAGTTGGTTGGAGTAGCTTGGTCTCAAAATGTCTGCATAGTGGTAGCCATTCAGATATTATGGAGGAGATTATTTCCTAAGGCTGGAATAATATAAGTAGTCCTTGACTTAGGACCATAGTTGGGACCAGAATTTCCATTACTATGTGAGCTAACCACTGAGGTGACAAGGTAACAACTGTGGCAAAACAAGCCAGTTAGCTGAAGATGGAGCCCTGGTGGCACAGTGGTTAAAATGCAGTATTGCAGGCAAACTCTGCCCACAACTTGAAGTTCGATCCTGATTGGCTCAAGGTTGACTCAGCCTTCCATCCTTCCCAGATCAGTAAAATGAGGACCCAGATTGTTGGGGGCAACATTCTGACATTGTAAACCACTCAGAGAGTGCAATATAGCACTATGGAGCAGTATATAAGTCTAAGTACAATTGCTATGGATAGCATGAAATCTCCCTTGAGTTTTTCAGCTTCAGTATAAAGTTGAAAAGCCAATGTGCTGCAGGGAAGGACAGTAATTTACTGTGCACATCCTTAGGGAGGCTTGAAATGAAAAGTGCAAATGCTTCTTCTCCTCTAGGCTGGACAGTTATGAATCAAATAGAGAGACACCATCCAAATGTGGGGAAGAAAAGCTGGTGACACATTTGTGACTGAAGCTGACTTAAGGTTTGAACTTTAGTGTAAGAGAGGGAGCAGTAACCCCAAGAGGGGAGCATAACAAGAGGTTTTCAAATATTCATCTCATTTATACAAGCTATTTGGCAGCCAGCAAAATGGCTAACTAAAAAGAAAATGGTTGGGGAGTCAACTAAATCCTAGCAATTGCTCCATATTCTGCCAATGGATTGGCACTTACAAAACACACAAAACCACATGCAAGTGGGCCAGAATTATGGTTGTAACTCAAGGCATCAGGTGACTAGACTGGACATGTCATTTTTTGGGTGGTGGTCATTAAGCAAACAAGTATTAATACCACTTTACAATGCCTTGGTAAGGCCACACTTGGAATACTGCATCAGGTTTGGTCACCACAATGTAAACAAGATGTTGAGACTCTAGAAAGAGTACAGAGAAGAGCAACAAAGATGATCAGGGGACTGGAGGCTAAAACATATAAGTAACGGTTGCAGGAATTGGGTATGTCTAGTTTAATGAAGAGAAGGACGAGGGGGGACATGATAGCAGTGTTCCAATATCTCAGGGGCTGCCACAAAGAAGAGGGTGTCAAGCTATTTTCCAAGGCGCCTCAAGGCAGGACAAGAAGCAACGGATGGAAACTAACCAAAGAGAGAAGCAACCTAGAACTAAGGAGAAACTTCCTGACAGTTAAAAGAACAATTAACCAGTGGAACAACCTGTCTCCAGAAGCAGTGAATGCTCCAACACTGGAAGTTTTAAAGAAGAAATTGGACAGCCATTTGTCCGAAATGGTATAGGGTTTCCTGCCTGAGCAGGGGGTTGGACTTGATAACCTCCAAGGTCCCTTCCAACTTTTTTATTATTATTATTATTATTATTATTATTATTATTATTATTATTATTATTATTATTATTATTATTATTATTATTATTATTATTATTATTATTATTATTATTATTAGGATCATCGCACAGTCAGCCAGATGTTCAGACTGGATTTGGCATTTTGTCTACCTATCGAGTCCTATTATTATTATTATTGTTATTGTTATTGTTATTGTTATTGTTATTGTTATTGTTATTGTTATTACCACTGTTGTTAAGTGAATCAATTTTTCCCAGTGGCTGATTTTTACTGAAAAGGAGAAGTAAACAGCAGAAACCAGTAAAAGTGTCACAAATTGCAATCATGTGGTCATGGGGTGCTGCAAATGGATGTAAAGATTTGAATCAGTTGCCAAGCACCCAAAATGAACATAGAACATAGAACATCATCAGAACTGGAAGGAACTTTGGAGGTCTTCTAGCCCAACCCCCTGCGCAGGCAGGAAACCCTATACCATTTCAGACAAATGGTTGTCCAATCTCTTTTTAAAAATTTCCAGTGTTGGAGCATTCACAACTTCTGGAGGCAGGTTGTTCCACTGATTAATTGTTCTAACTGTCAGGAAATTTCTCCTTAGTTCTAGGCTGGATCTCTCCTTGATTATTTTCCATCCATTGTTTCTGGTCCTGCCTTCAGGCACTTTGGGGAATAGCTTGACTCCCACTTCTTTGTCGCAACCCCACAAATGCAATCATGTGACTGTGGGTGCAGCAGTGGTAACTTTAGAACACAGGTGTTAAACTTGATCATGTCACATGATGTATCATGATGTTCTTTGCCATTGAGGAGCCAGGGTGGTATGCCCTGCACGTGATGCATTCAGCCCGCATTTGACACCCCTGCTTTAGAAGGAGATCATAAGTAACTTTTTTTTTGGGGGGGGGGTTGTTGTAACTTCACATAGGTGTTAAGCAACCAGTCATAAGTTGAGGAGTACATGTATATTCAAGAAATCAGTGCAGACTTTTTTTTGTCTCCTGAAACAAAAGCATGTGGAAAGTATACCTATGCAGAAAAGATATTCATTGGAGAAACAAACCTAATTAGTTGCACAAATATTTGCGCAAACTCTCCCTGCTAACTACACTGTCAGTCATTTGGGATAAACAAAACTACTGAACTTCTGGCTTAGCCAGATGTGAAGGAAATAGGTGTGTGTTGGGGGGGGGGGGAGAGAGAATTGGAGAATATCATCTGGAATTTCCCACCTTTATGTTTGTTTTGTTCCTCCGTGCAGCAGAGTGGCTTTAAAACACTCATCTCAATTTACACACCCGGCAATTACAAATGGAATCCTTTGTTATTTGTCACGGTGAGACATAAATGGGGTAATCAAAGGATTAACAGCAATCACATTAAAC
>NW_015387836.1:398010-437506 GCF_001527695.2 Protobothrops mucrosquamatus | reverse complement strand
GGGGGGGGGGAGAGAGAATTGGAGAATATCATCTGGAATTTCCCACCTTTATGTTTGTTTTGTTCCTCCGTGCAGCAGAGTGGCTTTAAAACACTCATCTCAATTTACACACCCGGCAATTACAAATGGAATCCTTTGTTATTTGTCACGGTGAGACATAAATGGGGTAATCAAAGGATTAACAGCAATCACATTAAACTCTGCAAGTGAATGTATACACACTGCAGCCGATTCTCAGAGCGGAGAAGATGGCCGTTTATAACTGAAACAGTGACAGTTTCCCAGTGCAGAGTATTGATTTAAAAGAGAGCTAGAAATGGACAGATTCTCACGTAATGATGTTCCCGAGGACCTGACTGGAAGCTGGCTAGATGCCTGGAAAACAGACTGATGGTCCAGTTAAACTCTATCAAGTTTTGTTGCCTAGAAAAGTGAGGAAGTGGCATGCTGAGTTGGTTTTTTTTTTTTATCCAAAGAAAAGGCGATGTGATCAAGATTAGTTGATAGATGCTGTTTTTCCTGCAAGAGGGACAATGTTCAGGAGGATTGCAATAATATACTGCTGATCAATGGAATAGAGGTTGTCCTCTACTTATGGCCACAACTAAGTCCCAAATTTCTGTTGCCTAAGTGAGACAGTTGTTAAGTGAATTTTGCCCCATTTTACCATCTTTCTTGCCACCGTGGTTAGATGAATCACTGCAGTTGTTAAGTTAGTTAACACAGCTGTTATGTGAATCTGGCTTCCCCATTGACTTTGCTTGTCAGAAGGTCGCAGAAGGTGATCACATGACCCAGGGATGCTGCAACCGTCATAAATGTGAGTCAGTTGCCAAGTGTCAGAATTTTGATCACATGACCATGGGGGAGTTGCAATGGTCATAAGTGTGAAAAAAGGTCATAAGACACTTTTTTCACTGCTGATGTAACTTTGAACAGTCATTAAATGAACTGTTGTCAGTCAAATTCAAAGTGCAGAGATGTCTACAGGGCAAGATTAAAAATTTTAAGATGCCCCCTGCAATAACATGATTGAAGCCCTATTGATGCATAGTAGCCCTTCAATAGTCCCATTGTAATCCCCACCTTGACCCTTTTGGCCTCCTGAGAGTACACCTGCCAAAGAAGAAGGATGTACAACTCCTGTTGGATTGAAGGCTGCACCAGATGTTTCATGGCCTATGGCAGGGGTCCCCAACTCCCGGTCCGTGGACCGGTAGCAGTCTGTGGTCTGTTGGGAACTGGGCCGTGCAAGCAGCAGGTGAGCATGTGAAGCTCTATTTGTGCATGTGTGGGTTTAAGCTGTATGCATGAAACCATCCCCTTCCCACCAACACCATCACTGCTGCAGGTCTGCAGAGCTGGAAAGATTGAGGACCGCTGGCCTATAAGTAGTCCTGGACTTATAACTGGTTGTTTTATGACTGTTCAGAATTACAATAGCCTCAGAATGGGTGCTTTACAGGCCATAAAACACTTCTCCCCAGTGTAAAATGGTGCCCTGCCCACAGCTTGCCATTACAACCTGTGTCCTGTGGTCACATGGCCATGATTTGTGGCATTTTTTGCCTGTTTCCAAAGAATGGATTTGCTTAGTGACTGTGCCATTCACTTGGTGATTATGTGATTTACTTAATAACTGCCATGAAAAAGGTTGGAAAAATGGGTCTGTTCATATGGGTGCCTTGACCTATGACCGCAATGACTTATAATCAGATTTCCAGTCCCAATTGTGATGGCATATTGAGGGCAACCTGTACCTTGCATTTGTCGGGTGTGTTGGTTTTTTTACAGTGCCTTTTAATAACCATCACAATAAATGAATGAGTGAATGCTCACTCAGTTACTCCATGATAAGATGAACACCCAATAAATTGGATAGATAGATAGATAGATAGATAGATAGATAGATAGATAGATAGATAGATAGATAGATAGATAGATAGATAGATAGATAGATGGATGGATGGATGGATGGATGGATGGATGGATGGATGGATGGATGGATGGATGGATGGATGGATGGATGGTTGGTTAGATGGATGGATGGGTGGATGGATGGATGAGAGTTGGAAGGTATCTTGGAAGTCTTGTAGTCCAACCCCCTGCCCAGGCAGGAATGTCAACCTCCAGTTTGAATATCCAAATAAAAGTCCAGGATTACTTTCATTCCTGAAAAGCTTACTGGTTTATTGAATACATGGCATGGTATAGGTGAAGGAAAACTTACTCTAAAACCCCAAGGCATCTAACCATAGCTTATAACAATGGTATTGCCAGCAAACTCCTCAGATGCCCACATAGCTCCCGTGAACAAATTATCTTTGTTATGGAAACTGTCTGCTATCTTCTTTACACTTGCTAGAATGTCCTTGAAAAATTTCCAGTCAGCTTTCTCTCAGCAAACTTCCAAAGAACTGGAAAGGTTTCATTTCTTAGTAACTCACCCATTTGAAAGCATCATCTTCCCACCCCCCTTATTCTAATGGCAAGATGAAAATAAAGAGGCACATAGCTGTCAAAATTCTACTCTTCACAAGGAAACCCTATACCAGTGATGGCGAACCAATGGCACGGGTGCCAGAGGCGGCACTCAGAGCCCTCTCTATGGGCACACGCACCGTCGCCCCAGTCCTAGGCCTTCAGTTGGGTTTTGTAAAACCTTTTCACTTTAGGCCTCCGCTGCCGTGTACAAAACAAAAAGGTTCAATCAATCAGTCAATTTCAACTTCTCGCGGGAAAAAAAAAAGATCTTGCAAAATTGGAATTGATTGATTGAACTTTTCAGTCCCAGCCAGTCTGCTGTTACCACCGCAGCCACGCCCACCCAATGGGCCACACCCACCCAATGGGCCACACCCACCTGGCACCCTACGATGCATAAGTGGGTTGGGTTGCAGTTTGGGCACTTGGTTTCTAAAAGGTTCGCCATCGCTGCCCTATACCATTTCAGACAAATGGTTGCGCAAACAAGCAAACAAACACTATTCTGAAATGTCCGTAAAGGCACTCAGCCAGCTATTATTACTTAAAATATTGTGGTGTATAAAGATGAAGAAACTTAAATTTCCAGCTTGGAGGATGGTAGGAAAACTGATCTCAGTAGCCTACTTACATTTGTTTTGTAAAATAATAATAATAATAATAAAAAATAAATAAATCTGAGCAAGGACTCACACATCTGCCAAGTTCAACCAGAAGTTCGTTTGAGTCCAGATTTGCCATCAACAGGAGCTGTTCCATCCTATTGATTTTTGCCCCTGCCAAACCTGTCAGTGAATAGTGAGGAGTAAGCGAGGGGAAACAGTGTGATGGGATTTGGTGAAAACTCAGAGCTGTATCTTCGTTGTATTAAAACCCGGCCAATGGCATATTTTTAGGAAAAGCTGAGAGCGGGGGATGTGGCAACGTCATGAGGCAGATGGATGTGGCTAATTGAAAGGCTGAACTCAAGAGAGGGAGGATATGGGAGTAGCAGACAGCTATTGGAACAAAAGAATTTGAAGCAATAGTATACCAGAACATTTTAGGCTCATATACCACCACATAGTGTTTTTCAGAATTCTCTGGGTGGTTTACAATGTAAGCATTAGTTCAGTGGTGGGATTCAGCCAGTTCGCACCACTTCGGCAGAACCGGTAGCTAATTCTTCGTTGCCCAGGCCCAGAATGGACTTCCGGAAGTGGCATCCACACACAGAACCGGTTGTTCGCATATTTGAATCCCACCACTGCATTAGTTGCATATTGCCCCCAATAATCTGGGTCCTCATTTTACAGACCTCGGAGGATGGAAGGCTGAGTCAACCTTGAGCCCTGTCAGGACCAAACTCTAGGCTGTGGGCAGAGTTTGCCTGCAATACCTCCAGTGGCAACAACAGCTATACAAGTAGTCCTTGACTCAGGACTACAATCGGGACTGGAAAATTCATTATTAAGCAGTGGTATCATGTGTGATCACACCCAATTTCAAGATTTTTGCCATGGTTGTTAACTGACTCGCTGTGGTCATTAAGTGAGACATCACATGGTCATGATTTGCAATCTGCCCTGCTGGCTTCCCCATTGACTTTGCTTCTCAGAAGCTTAGCTGAGAAGATCACAAATGACTCTGTGTTACTGCAATAAATATTAGCTGGTTGCCAATTATAATAATAATGACAAAGTTGGAGGGGACCCTGGAGGTCATCTAGTCCAACCCCCTGCTCAATTGGCAGGATCACAATCACATTATTGCAATGGTTGTATAGGGACCATTGTAAGTCACTTGTTCAGTGCCACTGTAACGTCAAATAGTTACTAAATAAATGGTTGTAAGTCGAGGATTATCAGTAAACTACTAGTGCAATAGTGATAAAGACTCAATTATTCTGAGCTGGTGACTAAATGGATATGAGAGGTTTTTGGCAAATAGAAATTGGCCAGTGAGATCTCTAACTCCTCTAACCTCTAACTCCATTTGATCTTGCTTAGCTTTTCCAAATCATTCAAGGTTAGCTAGGTGGTGGGTTGGTAGCGCAATGCAACATCCACAAGAATTAATCCAATTCTTGTATGCCTCAAGCAAAAATAATGAGAGGACTCTATCCTAGCCACGCACAGATCAGCAGAAACCTGACCTTTTTCAGTGCTGTTTGCAGGCTGTTCTATATTGTTCAATTTCTTAACTAAGCTTTTTTTTTTCTTACAACCTCTAAATCTGCAGCTGCCAAACGTACAATTTCCTACCCTTTTCCTGATAATGAATGGATGCATTTTTTCCATGCAAGTTCCATGCTGAACCCATTGCTAAATTGCACATTTTTATGCAATCTTCTCTAATACAAAACTCCTGTCTATTTAGCCTAGAGTTGTTCCACTGATTAATTATTCTCACTGATAGAAAATTTCTCCTTAAATCTAGGTTGGTTCTTTCCTTGATTAGTTTCTATCCATTGCTTCTTGTTCCTCCTTCAGGTGCTTTAGAGCAGGGCTTTTCAACCAGTGGTACATTGGCACCTGGCAGGTGGTATGCGACCATCCTAGAAAAGTGGTAGCGGGGGAGGGGAATGAGCTGAACCGGTGGCAGCACCGCACAAGCCTGAGCGAGAGATGGCTGGAGCTGCAGGGCTGCAGGGCTCAGCGGAAGCATCAGGATTAGTGCCGCTTTCCAGCTGATCGGCGCTTCTTCGGGCCTGTCGGCTCAGTGGAAGTGCCAGGATCAGCGCCAGGCTCCAGCTGGAGATAGGCGCTGATCCTGGTGCTTCTGCTGAGCCCTGAAGAAGCGCCGATCAGCTGGAATGTTGCAGCATCTCCAGGGTCTTGTGATTTACATTCAGATGCTTGGCAACTGGTTCATATTTATGATGGTCACAGTGTCCCAGGGTCATGTGAAGTGACCAAAACCTGCTGCAACCACCCAGCAGACGGGAATAAAAACCAAACACCCCCCACCCCACCCCTGCTGCCAATCCTCAACAGAAATGCTCACAACAATGAAAACCTCGGACAGGAGGAAGAGCGCCACCAGGCGGGCAGGCAGGTGTCTTCCTTGGCTGTGGCTTGGGGGGAGGGCACTTTTTTCAGTGCCATTGTAACTTCGAACAGTCACTAAGTGAACTGTTGTAAGTCGAGGACTACCTGTACTTTATCACTTTTTTTGGGTCATCAAGTTTTTGACACCTTGCTAGGCGACTGGTGGTACTCGGATGTTGCCATATCCTAAAAGTGGTACAATGGGTGAAAAGGTTGAAAAGCCCTGCTTTAGAGAATAGGTTGAACCCTCTTGTTTGTGACATCCCCTTAGATATTGATTTTCTGTGATGATGAGGATTTGTCAAAATTTCAAGCATGTGACTACTAGAGACATCTTTTCATTGGAATTTCTATTCCAACTTGACCCAATTCATGGACTAAGATCCAAATTGGAATATCATTATCCTTTGGAATTTCTGTCTCTTCTAATTTTAGTTCATTGCTTGGCTAATCAGGTCTTATGTGTTACCCTTTAGAATATGAGCTTTTCCAGGAACAATAGGTTTAGAAAAGTTCAAAGGAAAAATGCATTTATAACTATATATTGAAATGCAAGGAAAAGGAGTAGGAAGAGGAGATGGGAAGGTAAAGTAGAAGCAGGCTGAAATGTACTCCTGAATTAATGACCCAGTCTGGCCCATCCATTCCTATCTGGCATCAGTCTGAAATTGTTGAATTCCCAACTGGACAGATGTTGGAATGGACTTTTCTGTTCCCTTACTAGGAAACCTGACTGCAGGCAGAACATCTATGTATCCATCCATTACTTCCCTGGAGTTCTGTGGCTCAACAAAATCAGACTCAAACCATATAAATAATTCAATGTACTCTACAGTTGTTTGTTTAACTCAGTGTTTCTCAACCTTGGCAACTTGAGGAGGTCTGGACCTCATTCCTAGAATAGAGCTGGCTGGGGAATTCTGGGAGCTGGAATCTAGACCACTTGCCAAGGTTGAGAAACACCATCCATCTTTACACTGCTGTAAAAAAAGAATGTGTTTTCTTGCTATATTATCCTTCTTTCCCTGCACTTCATTATAAGAACTTCTCCAATACCACCCATTTTAGAACTTGGCATCCGCCAGAAAGTTTTTATTTTTTAGCATAGTAAACAAACAAGGAACAGATGACATGCTTGCCAAATTGCCAATCTTTTTAAAATCCAATCAACATTGTTCAACAATGTTCTCCCTTCTGCATAAACTGCCAAGCCAACAGCCTTTCCTTTGACGGTAAGTGTTTGAGTGGCAGTCCAAGTTGGTTGGAAAGAAAATTGAGTGTATGCTGAATTTTGGCCTTAGGGCTAATTAATGCTTTATTGTGGCAGATGTGTTTGTCATTTTCATGCTGGTGTCTATTCTTTTGAGTAGTGCAAGAGGCGTACTTGTGGGTCTCTGGCGAAATGTGCAGTTGAGTCATCTTAGGATCATTGGAAGCTTCTCTGGATTGATATGAGCATTGATGCAGACAGTAACTCTCATGAATGAAGGTAAATATACGTGTCCCAGGATAATGTTGTAGGATCCAATCTGGGTCAGTCATCAGGACCAAAGGTTCAGTCTTCTGAGCTTTTGGACTCGTGCTGGAACCCATCTGCAGGAAATTTCTCTTGAGCAGAGCGTGTGCTTTGGGTTCTTTTATGTGTGATATTTATATGGTGCCTGATTGTGCAAGGCCTTTTGGTTGTTGATTGGGTGTTGATGGCCGGCTATTGTTTCCTTGTGCTGCCAAGTCCTCGCTGTCAAGCCCTCCCAGGCTCGACACGCAGAGGGGGGAGGAGGAGAAGGATGGCACGCTGGGGAGAGGACAGCCAGCACCGGCTCCAGGCAGCTCACCTCCCACAACAAAGCAGCTACCTTCCCGGCGAGGCGTTTCGGATGGCGGCACTCTGGCAGCGGCGCCTGGACCGCCGTACAGGTGCCCCGCCGATCAGGTGGGGCACCGGACGGTGTTTGGAGCCACACCCACGTGACGGAGGACGCTGGAACAGCTGACCAGCAGCCCACCGGACAGCTGTGAGTGAGCTGTGCTTACGGGGTGGAGCCTCCCAGAATGCTGGAACGCTGAGAATAAGAACGCAGGGGGAAGGGGGATGGTTGGGACAGCTGCCACGAATTGATTTAATTACAGCCGGATGCTAGCTAGGTGATTGGAGGGTGGGGTTGATGGCTAGTTGGGCAGAGGGTGGGGTGTTAATATTACAGTTGCATTTAAACCGCGCTGGGAAGCGGTTGCTCCCAGCGCGAACTTTGTTTAAGCAAGGAACTCTTGTAAGGTTGTCTTGTTTGCCAACAATACCTCACAGTAAAGCCGCTACTTCCTGAGTTTGTTTGCCTCGGTGTCCTTACCAGGAGTACGGTAGGACCATTGAGACTCGCCTCCTAAGCACTTGATAAACTGGTGGTAAATCAGCAATCCTGTTGACTGATGAGGGGCCGTTTCCCAGGTTTCAATCACTTCCCTGGCTGTTTTTGTACCTGCTTATCCAACAATCCTAATAGCTGCAAAATTGAATGTATGTCCTTATTCATTGCAATGTGAGGCTACCAATGAGTTTGGGTCTCCTCATCTGACCGCTTACTTGTGTTCTTGCACTCTGGTGATCTGTAACTCTCCTTTGTCTAGAACCAAAATTCTAAATATTGATCCTAAGGGGCCCACTCCATTCATATGAACATTGTGTGTACACCATACATTTTCTTGCATCTGCAGTCAAAGAGAGCCTAAATTACACTTCTTTAAATATTTACCAGATAACCCACAACCTACAATTTTGCACAACCCAATATATCATATACCATGGTTTATAAACTACCATGGCTGGCATTTTTTTACCTTGCCTGATTTCCTTTTTAAGTGTAGGAGAAGGAATTATAGTACCTGGGGGTGAAGTTAAAAGAAGGCTCAACCTAGAATCCCTACATAGTCACTAAGTCCAACTCCCCTTGAATTCCTTTGAATCTTATCTAACTTCAAGCAGGTATTAATCATTAGTTGAGAAGATTCCTATGCATAGTCTGTTTAGCAATAAATCAGTTTAATTGGATCTTCGCATGTGGACCTGTTATTTTGTGTTTGACATTAATTAATCCATCAATGATATAATCTGGGGCTTTATAGTGCAATTGTGGGGCTCCCTATCAGATTGAATTTACTTGCTCTTAATTCTTGGTTTGTAATGAAACCGAACTGCCACATCTGGGTAGCAAAACATCAAATAACCACTAAATGACAGGAAAGAGTTACCTTTTTTCCTTCGTCTATTCCCTTCAGATTTTTACAGCCCAATCTAGAACTTCTAATATTGGTCATTAATCAGAAATCTAGGGCAATTTCCTAATTATTAGAGAATCCAAAGGCAAAGTGGCTTAAATATAAATTGTTAGTTCCTTCTAGTATAGGGTCTCCTTCTTGAGCAAGGGGTTGGATTAGAACAGGGATCCCCAACCCCCGGTCTGTGGACTGGTACTGGGCTGTGGCATGCCAGCAACAAGTCCGCACAAACAAGCAAAGTCCCATCCATGGGATGCAAACGACACACAAAACCACGACCCCTCCGGTCCGTGGAAAAACCTCTCTCCACAGAACTGTACCTGGTGCCCAAAAGGTTGGAGTCCACTGCTCTATGTCAGGGCTTTTCAACCTTTTCACCCATTTTACCACTTTTAGGATATGGCAACATCCGAGTACCACCAGTCGCCTATTAAGGTGTCAAAAACTTGATGACGAAAAAAAAAAGGAAAAAAGTGATAAAGTACAGGTAGTCCTCGACTTACAACAGTTCGCTTAGTGACCGTTCGAAGTTACAATGGCACTGAAAAAAGTGCCCCCCAAGCCACAGTCGAGCAAGACACCTGCCCGCCTGGTGGCGCTCTTCCTCCTGTCCAAGGTTTTCATTGTTGTGAGCATTTCTGTTGAGGATTGGCAGCAGGGGTGGGGTGGCGGTGTTTGGTTTTTATTCCCCCCGTCTGCTGGGTGGTTGCAGCAGGTTTTGGTCACTTCACATGATCCTGGGACACTGTGACCGTCATAAATATGAATCAGTGGCCAAGCATCTGAATGTAAATCATAAGACCCTGGAGATGCTGCAACATTCCAGCTGATCGGCGCTTCTTCTGGGCTCAGCAGAAGCACCAGGATCAGCACTGAGCTCCAGCTGATTGGTGCTTCTTCAGGGCTCAGCAGAAGCGCCAGGATCAGCGCTGAGCTCCAGCCAGAGCCTGGCGCTGATCCTGGCGCTTCCGCTGAGCCCTGACAGCTCTGCAGCTCCAGCCATCTCTTGTTCAGGCTTGTGCGGTGCTGCCACCGGTTCAGCTCATTCCCCTCCCCCCGCTACCACTTTTCTAAGATGGTTGCATACCACCTGCCAGGTGCCAATGTACCACAGGTGGTACCCGTACCACTGGTTGAAAAGCCCTGCTCTATGTTACAAAACCTTATAAAACAAGGAGCAGTTCTTCACGCCTGCTATTCACTGTTGCTTGACAAGCTTTGGTTGAATCAACATCTTTTGTTTGACCTCCACTGATCATTTGGTGTGTTTCATCTGGCTCAGCTTGAACTGTTGGAAAAGAAAGTGCCTTATCCTTCTAACAAGAAAAAAAAAAAGGTTGCCATGTAATAAGCAAGGACCTTCATCTTGGAGTGCTTTGGATCAGTGGAACAAAGTGAGGCTGAATATATAGTGTTTTTTAATCTGATGATGACTTGGAATTCTGTTTTGTGAGATAAATCCTTTCAATTATAATCCTTTACATACGGTCACTGTGAAAGGGGGAAAAAAAAACCCTCTTATCTGGGAAATTAATTGTAAAAGTGACTGGAGGAAGGAGCTGGCTTGCAATGATTTTGTCTTGCTTTCCTGGGGTGGAAAAGAAATTTCTTTCATTTGCAGTTTGATGTGATCTATCCAGTCCTTAGCTCTTGAATACAGGTGTGAAATGGACAGCATTCTTTGGCTGGAAAATGTACACTTCTCAGGATTCTGATCCAATTTGCAACTTGCAAGTGTATGGATAAAAATGAAGAGTTGTACACCCAAAACTTGTGAAGAACTACCCTTGAAAGGGCCGCAAGAATACAGATCCCTCTGTCCCTTTTCCCCAGCCAATTTGGTGTCTTCCCACCTTCAGTCACTGGTCTAACGTCTCAGCGTCTCTCACTCCATCCCTCATCCTGGCCTTCAGCTTGTTCTGGTCACTCGCCTGGGTGCCTCCCCTCACCCAGCTCAGTTCACCTCCACTCTCCTTCTGTGGATCTGCCCCCCCTCCCCTCATTGCTAAGGACAACAGCTGTTCCGTCAGGCTACTGTGTTTTCCCCAAAATAAAACCCAACTGGAAAATAAGCCCTAACATGATTTTTCAGGATGCTCGTAATATAAGCCCACCTCATAAATAAGCCCCAGTTAAGATCATCCGCCAGACGGATGCATTTAGTACTATATTTCCCAGAATATAAGCCCTAACTGGAAAATAAGCCCCAATGCATCTTTTGGAGCAAAAATTAATATAAGACTTGGTCTTATTTTTGGGGAAACACGGTAGCACCTTCTGAGCCCCAATTCTGACCAACACTTGGCTCTGCCCTTTCCTCTCCTGACTCAAACTCACCATCCTTTTCTTAACTTGCATCCAGAAAAGGGTCTGGGTGTGTGTGTGGATCCATGACATGCATAGGAAAAGCACCTGCTGTGCACATTTTGTGCAAATCTTCTAAGTCTTTTCTTCTGGATCTTAGATGAACAGTTAGATGTGCACAAAAACCTGCACAAATGTTCTGGAGGAGGGAGGGGGGGGATTTTGTTTGCAAAAGTAAGGGAAAGCAGACTTGATGGATTTAACCGACCCTTCCATTTTGGCAACTCGCAGTACCTGGAACATTTTATTCAGCATTTGGATTAAGGCTTTGATGGGAAATCTTTAGGGGTTATTAATGCTGTAAGAAAGAACATGAACTTTAAAAAAGAGCTCTCGGAACAAAGCAGTAAAAAACAAAAAATCAAAATAGTTCCATTCTGTGGTGAGTAAAACCCAATAGATGTGCTCAGAAGTCGAGTTAAACTTGAAGGAGACTTGATTTTTTTTTGTTTGTATGTTACCTCTTTAAAAAACAAAGTAGTTTTTTGATCCAATAAGTATGACTAAGAGCTCCAGACAGGTTGTTAAATTAGGCAGTGTGCAAATTCCAAAGGAACTTGTAAATCTCCCAATTACAGAAACATTGCTCTGTCCATTTCAATTTTTTCTCCAGCCCTAAATTTGTTGTCTCTTGTTTGCATCCCTTTGAAAACACAGCGTGAATATTTTTGAGAGCATTTCTCCAAGTGTTTGCATTTATTCATTTCATTTCCACTCCACACACTTATATAACAAACGTCTGTACAAAATTTTCACTATTTTATGCACTTTTTAACGTACGTTACGCCGTCTCCTTTTTTGTATGTGGTTGAGATAAGGGACGTGCCATCATCGACCATGTTGCTGTGATAGTATAGATCCCCCTAGACAGGGTTGTGAAGCTTTAATTGCGCCATTGTGGTTATCCTATCTGGTGGTTCCTTGGTGCTCCTTGAGCTTGACTGTTTTCTTGCAGACATTTCATTACCAAACTAGGTTACATTATCAGTGTTAGTAGGGAGTGTGGTTTGCTCTCATTTTATACACTAATGGCTAGTTCTATCTATTATATCAGCTGCCGAAAGACACTCAATAGTGAGATGGGCAGCAGATACTTTTTTTTTAAAAAAAATAATATTTTATTAATTTTCCAATTTTACATTTAAGTATTTAAAAAGCAACTTGGTGGCTGGGTTAATCAGTAGTTCGATAACATATAATTTTTTTTAGTACAAATCTCAAGTTACAACATCAAATATTTCCTCTCTTTTTCCCTTAACATCTACTGTCTCGTATTTAAGCTAATACAGTTCTTATTATATCAACTCAGTAAAAACATCATTATTACATTTATCAATACATTTTTAGCTTATACGTATCTTAATTACTTTTTACATTCAAACTTCATAAACAATCCATATCCTGCTATTATTTTTTTCCAATTTTTAGTTTCCCATCAATATTCCAATTTAACATTTGATATTTATAATTTTCAAGCTTTAGGTAACCAAAATTTCCCTTATCTCAATTCATAACAGAATCTAATATTCAAAATACACATTTTATCTATTTAAATATAGTCTTGTTCTATTTTCTAAAAGTTATCTATTTCCCACCATATTAAATCATCTACTTAATAATGCAATATCCCCTTTAATGAATCAAAATCATTATATATATTGTCTGGATTAATCAATAAATCAAACATATTCATAATAATTATTTTTTTCTTTTTTGGTCTAATTTTTAAATATTAAACAGATAAAATCTTTATTTTCAACTAATTTCCAAATATTTTAAATCTAATGACCAAAATTCCCCTTATTTCAACTTCTCCCTTTAACCTTCTAATTAATAATATGAAATTCCCTCTAATAAATGAAAACCCCAATTTTCTTCAGCCTTATTCTGGCTTTCTTCTTTTGTCAACTAGCCTTCCATATCAGTGCTTTCATATCGTCAAATAGGTCTCCCTCTATTATTATATATGTTATTTGAAATAAGGAAGACCATTTAGTTGCCATTTTTGGGAAGGACTAGCCCATTGGTATTCATTAAATTGTCTCCCTATTATTCCAATTCCCCATGATTGCTCTGATATGTTTATCTTCCATTCAATCTGTTCTTCTTCTTTCTCAAATTTCTTCTGATTTATATAGAAAGTCTTTTCCATTTTCAGTGTTGTCATTCCCTTTTCTGGATTTTCCATTAACTGTATTTGTTGGTCAATTGAGTCATCTGGTCTTAATATTTGATTGTTCCACTTCTTCTGTTATCTTCTGCATTGTTAGTTCTTTGGTTGTAGTCAAAGTTTGGGTTTGTGTATCTAAGCTGGCACTTTGTTCTTTTATGTTAGGTCTTATTTTATCACAAGCTGAAAGAATGGTTTCATGTATTGCTTTCAACATGAAAAAGATCTTTTCCTGGTCTTCATCCATATTCTTTTAATAATGTGTTAAGTTGAGGACTTTAAAATCAGATGTTAAAAATAATTTTATAACTAAGTATGGGACCTCTCTTTCACATGTTTATAGATAGTCTTTATAGTAGAAGTCATTTGTCAAGCAAGATTTTATAGTCCAAGGTATTTCATCATCTCATATAGTAATCAATGTTCCTCAGATAAAGAGATAGGAAGGCAATTCCCCATATATAACTCTGAAAGTCAGTAAATGTTTACATTCATAGTTCAAGTAGGCCAGTTATGCCGCCCAGATGTTCTCCTTATAGCTGAGTTTCTCACAGGTGGTACTAAGGTCAAAAGAGTCTTATCTAAAGTCTGGGCTTTGAGCCAAGTATCTTTTAGGAAATAACAAGTTGTAATATCAAACTTTGCCACAAGATGTCACTGATGATGTTTAACGTTTTTTAAGTCCAAAATTTTTATAACCCCTTTTCCAATTTTATTTCTTTTCTATAGATAAAAACAAAAGTCTCCAATAAAAATAAGAAAACTTTTGGTCCCCAAGTTTCAGGAACATATAAATCCAATTAGGTTAAAGTTGTTCTTTTAGTGCTTTAATTTCCCTGGGTAGTCAGTCGCCACTATTCTTAGAGGGTGGGATAGAAATTCCTTTCCCTCTCTCCTCACAGGGGAAAAGATACTTTGGGCAGCTTTTACAGGAAGAGAAAATACTTAGGATAAAGAGAAGATTGGATCTCACCCAGTTTCATCCACGTTGCTTTAGAAGTGCTTGGTGGTGAGTTTGACTTCGGCTGTCTGCAGCCTAGTGATGAGCCATATTACTATGGCTGGTCTTTCCTCCGCCGGTTTGGAGGGCTGGCCTGGATCGAGCAAAAGGGCTGCCACTCTCCCACAATCAAGCGGGGGTCCTCTCCTTGCTCATCGCCCCTACAGGGCGACTTTCGACTCTTTCCAGGGTCCCCCAGCAGAACAAAACCAAATGCGGAAGACGGAGCTTGTCTTCCAGCATCTGCAGCAGCCGCGATGGCAAACCAGAAGTTGGCAGCATATACTTTTAACAAACAAACAAACAAACAAACAAACAAACAAACAAACAAACAAACAAACAAATACATCTTGATTGTTTTGTCCCTAACCTGTAGACACCCCTATTAAAATTGTGGCCCTTTGCCCATTGTATAGGCTTGTGTCTTCCTTGTTCTGGTGGTGATAGTACTGAGGAAGGGGGCAAAAGACACAGATTATCATACAAAAAAGAGGGACATGATTAGTTTATAGTATTTATAATAGTTTGTAGTCTCTTATTTTTCTTATTGGAACCAATTCCAGTTTTCTGAAGGGTGGAATTCAATCTGAGGAGAGGTAATTTTTCTCTTTGTAGAAGATGACCTTTGTATACTTCTCTGATTCTGACGCCAGAATGACATAAAAAACAAAAACAAGGGTCATTGTCTCATATAATGGCCTCTGAATTACTGACATTCATTTGGGAAAAAATAATGCACCTAGATAGAATTGTGGGAATCCTTTTTTCAATGTTAATTTCATGTTAAATTATGTCCTGAAACTTTGGAATTTGACTATTTTTGAGGAATTATGATTATATCAGCCTCAAAGTGCTGCTAAGAGAATTATTTTGAAACATGCTGATATTAAGGATTCGATTCAAGACATGTATGACTTACCCGTTTTTTAAGAAGTAATTTTATTGACTATTTAAAAAATTACTTTTTGGTGGCATAGATTGTACTGTTAGAAAATCATTAATTATTATTTTTCCCCTAAGATAAATTTAGAAATCTGACATTTGATTAATAGGTGATCTATACCAATAGTTTCCCTTTTTTCACTATGTTCTTCATATATTTCTTCTCCCTTTTTAGATTATGTAATATTTATTCTCTCTTTCTGTAAAACTAAAATTAAAATAAATAAATAAATAAATAATAGTTTTGTTTTTTTTAAAAAGGCATTTTATATGTACACACACACACACACATATGGTAGTAACATAGTATTTAATAAAACTCTGAGTGCACAATTAAAGCAAAATGGGTTGTGGATTAATAAAACAGTTTTTTATGGAAACAGATTCCTCATAGATATGACAGTAGATATGACAATAGCATATATATTTTTGAGGGGGATAGCTTTTATATAAGATAATCCTCAACTTACGACTACAATTGGGATTGGAGTTTCCCTTGCTAAACAAGACAGTTGTTTAATGAGTCATGTCCAATTTTACAATTTTTTTTTTTGCCATGGTGGTTAAGTGAATCACCAATTGTTAAATGAACCATCTGGTCATTAAGTGAATCCAGTTTCCCCTATTGATTTTACTTGTCAGAAGCTGGCTGGGAAGGCTGCAAATGGTGATCACATGACCCCAGGACACGGCAACCACTGTTAGTACATGCCAGTTGCCAACTGCTCAAATTTTGTTCACATGACCATGGGATGCTGCAAGAACCAATCCTAAGTCCCTCTTTTTCAGTGCTGTTATAATTTCAAACAATCGCTATATAAATGATTGTAAGTTGAGAATTACTAGTAAAAAGCCAATTTGCTGTAATGTTCAAGGCACTTTCCAGAGTGCAGAATCTTGCCAAGAAAACTGCAGGGACTAATCTAGGCAGTTGCCAGGAGTCAAACACTGATTCAAAGGAATAAGAAAAAGAAAGAAAAAGGTTTTATGGATGCATTTTGAAGGCAGATGAATCTTTTTAACTCTCCTTTCTGCAATTTTGAAGGCAGATGCATATTTTTTTTGTAACAAGTTTTATTAATTTTTCAATTTTTACATCCAAGTATTTAGGAAGCAGCGTGGTGATAGGGTAATCAATAGTCCAATAACAAAATCATTCGTGCATATCTCAGATTACATCATTAAAGATTCCCTCTCTATTTCCCTTAATTATTATATCATATTCAAGTTTATACATTTCTAGATATAACTCAATCAGTCAATGCATTTATCAATATAATTTTATACATATCCAAGTCTTGTTTTTAAGTTTTACTTAATTCCAATTATCATGTTCCAATTTAGCCTTTAATAGTCATGATATTTAAACTTTGGGTAGCCCTAATTTCCCTCAATTCACTACAAAATAATTAGCATGTCTAGAATACACATATTGTTCAGAAAGTTACATTCTTACTTTGTTTCACAAGTATATTCTATTTCTCGTCCTAGTAGCTCCTCATTTACTAATAAAATATCTTTCATTGTCATAAACCCATTTCCATGTTACAATTCAAAACTATAATCTAATAGTTAATTTTCATTTCCTTTATAAATCTAAGTCCTAAATATTAAATCAATCAATATCTCTAAAAATCTCCTTAACCCATTAAGTAAAATTTTAAGCTATTCCATCATCAGTCAGCGAAAAAGAAAAAAAGAAGAAAGTCCCATTTTTAAATCTAACTCTTGCTTTCTTTTTGTGCCAAGCAGGCTTCCATGCCGTGCCTTTAAATCCTCAGATAAGTCTCCCTTCATTTCTACACATGTTGTTTGAATCAAGGGAGAACATCCAGTTATCAATTTTTCAAAGGAACTGGCCCCTTTGTAGTTATTAGATTGTTGCCCTAATAATTCAAGTCTCCATGTTTGGTTTGGGATATTTATCATCAGTTCAGTCTNCTTCTTCTTCTTCTTCTTCTTCTTCTTCTTCTTCTTCTTCTTCTTCTTCTTCTTCTTCTTCTTCTTCTTCTTCTTCTTCTTCTTCTTCTTCTTCTTCTTCTTCTTCTTCTTCTTCTTCTTCTTCTTCTTCTTCTTCTTCTTCTTCTTCTTCTTCTTCTTCTTCTTCTTCTTCTTCTTCTTCTTCTTCTTCTTCCAGTTTTGTCTGGCTAGAATAAAAGGTCATGTCTAGTATTGTAATTGTTATTTGATTGTCTAAATTGTCTAAATTCTCAATATATTGTGTTTGTTGGTCAGTTTCTGTTGCTTTTGGGGTTACAGTTACTTTAGTTGAGATCAATATTTGGTTATCAAAGTTTTCAGTAAGTTGAACGTGTTGTTGTGTAGAATCCTCTTTGATGTTAATTTGTTCCTCTTCTGTTTTTTGGCTTGTAAGTTCATCAATTGGAGTCTGGGGTTCAATTTGTAATTTTGGGATGACATCTTTGGCTTTCACTCTGGAGTTCATCAGCTCAAAGGCTTCAAGGATTTTTTCAAGTATAAGTTTGTAGTTAAGTTGTGGGTAAGGTTCCTCCATTTCTATGGTGCTTAGAGATAGTCTTTTGGTGGAGGCTATGTTTAGTAAGAGTCAGCCAATGTCCACCTCCACTATTCCTAAAAGTTGTTTTCACCACCCAGTTGTTTCCACTTCTTAACTTTTTTAGATAGTGTGAAGGGCAAATCTAGGGAGTCAACAGGCCTCACAGTCAAAGAAATTCAGTTGCTGTCCCAGGCTTCACCACAAGATATCCCCAGTAGGCTATGAAATCTTTTTCCAGACACCAGTTAAGCTTTTATCCAGTTAAAAAGAAAGAAAAAAAATATTTTTCCAACTTAACAAATAGATAAGATGATAGGTCCCTATAATAGGAACTTTTTGGGACCCCAAAGTATCCAAAAAATAAAAATCTAGTTATTTAGTTGTTGAGATTAGTTATTGTTTTCTTTTCTTTTCAAAGCTTAATTTCCCAGAGTAGGCAGACGCCGCTGTATTAAAAGCAGGGAAAATTTTTCAAAAGACTTTCACAGGAAGGTAGTTAGGGTGAAAGAAAGGTAAGGAAGGGTCTCACCCAAATCCTCCACGGTGCTTTATTGTGCTTCGTGGTAATTTTGGCTTTTGGCTGGCACGACTTAGTGATAGGCCATGTTGATGGCCGATCTTTTCTCCGACAGTCCAAAAGAGCTGCCTCGGATCAAACGGAAGGGCTGCTGCCCTTCCGCAATCTGTCAAGGGTCCTCCTCATGGTCATCACCCCTCCAAGGTGACTTATGACCTATTCAGGGTCGCCCGACGAAGGGAAACCTGGACGGCGGAAAGAATGCTCTCCTAGTGCGTCCGCCAGCACCGCGATCCGGAACCAAAAGCCTCAGATGCATTTTTTTTAAACTCTCCTTTCTGCAAAGCTGTTTCATTTGCTCTCCTTGCAGCCCTCTGAATTTTCTAATAGGTATTCATCTCAGTGACTTAAATTTCCATGCTGTTAATCACTTCCAAGCAAGCTCATTGACAGTTTCCCAATTAGGTTTATATCTATTAAAATATCATTTGTTTTAAACTAGAAGTGATGTGATTTCTTCCTCCTATCCAAGTCCCAGTAATTAAAATGCAATCCATTTCCAAAATTGGAAAGCAAACAGGCAAACAATGTAAGTTGAGACCCATTCCTAACACTATCTTAGGAGGAACAGCATTGCTTCCTAGAAGCAGGAATGATAATGTCAGATAACACATTGTGTAGTACATTAATTGGTGGGACTGGCATATAAATCATATGCATAGCCTGCTAATGGATGAAGGAACAACTTTGAAATGTGTTTCCCATGAGCACATGGACTGTATTTTGGTAGATGGATGCATAGCAGTAATTCACACCAAAATCAAAATCAGGACAAAAAGAGTATCAATGTTTTTGAATTTTGATAATGGAGAAGACCCCTGGCACTCTTCCCAGGGAGACTAGACAGAGAGCTTGACCAGATGAGCTAATTCTACTTTATTGTGAGACAACATTAATCAAGGAGAGAACCAAGCTAGAAGTTAAGGAGAGAAGCAACCTAGAACTAAGAAGAAATTTCCTGACAATTAGAACAATCAGTGGAACAACCTGCCTCCAGAAGTTGTGAATGCTCCAACACTGGAAGTTTTTAAGACGAGACTGGACAACCATTTGTCTGAAATGGTGTAGGGTTTCCTGCCTAAGCAGGGGATTGGACTAGAAGACCTCCCTTCCAACTCTCTATTCTATTCTATTCTATTCTATTCTATTCTATTCTATTCTATTCTATTCTATTCTATTCCATTAATATAATCTTGTGAAAGTGTGAAAGTACAAATATCCTGCCATCTTTTTTTTTTTTTACTTTTTTCCCTCATCCATTATGCAGCTGTGGGCTATGCCCTCTCTTATCTGACAATTCCCTAGGTAGCATCTCTTTGCCTGGTCTCCCAAGGTCTTTCCCATGTACCATTTCATTTTCTGGGAATACTGTGAACAGCTAAGAAAGTAAACAAATGGATCATTGAACAAATCAATCCAGAGCTTTCGTTTAGGGCCCAAATGATCAGGCTCAAATTATCTTATTTTGGACACATTCTGCAGACCCTGTTCCAAAAGGAAGTCCATAAAATGAAAGTTGGAAAATAAAAAAAGGTTGGAAGCTAGGAAGATGGTCTCATTGGCAAAGGATGTACTGTTGGGAGATCTGAAAGACCAGGTTGGAGACAAATCACTCTTGAGTATAGATAATCCTCGACTATTTGTTTAGTGACCATTCAAAGTTACAATGATACTGGAAAAAAAGCAACTTATGACTGTTTTTCATAGTGATGACTGTTACAGCATTCCCACGGTCACATGATCAAAATTTGGACTCTTGACAACTGGCTCATATTTATGATGGCTGCCGTGTTCTGGGGTCAGGTGATCACCTTTTATGACTTCTCACAAGCCAAGTCTTAACAACTGCAGTGATTCACTTAACAAAGGTGACAAGAAAAGTTGTAAAATGGGGCAAAATGCTGTCTTTCTTAACAACAGAGATTTTGAGCTCAACTGTGATCGAAAGTCTAGGACTACCTGTAGGTCTAGATATGGCGCTACTAAGAATTGACATTGACTTAATTGTACATGATACAGTAGGAAAAAGAATGTATCTTGGCTTTTGGGAGGGATGAACCCAGACAAAACGACTGTGCTACAACATGGCTTAGTGTTGGTAGATGGAATTCATTAACTCTTGCCATTTCCCACCAAAACATTGATATCCAACACGGATGTACACCGGCTTCTCCAAACTTAGCAACTTGAAGACTTGTGGACTTCAACTCCCAGAATTCCCCAGCATGGTTGGCTTGTAAGTCCACAAGTCTTAAAGTTGCTAAGTTTGCAAATCCATGATCAATATATATTTAAAAGTACTTTAGAAAGCTTGGTATTAAAACACATGTGTTAGTGTCATTTTTTAAAAAAAAATGTGTATTAGGAATACTGCCAATGTAAGAGGTGATCAGATAGAATAGAAGCTGAGGGCAGCCATTGTCTCAGCAGAGTTACTGGAATAGCTGCCCTTTCTTTCCCTCTGTAGCATTCTGAAAATAGAGGGAGAAACAAAGGCATCTGTTAAGGTGACTCAGCAGAATTGGTGATCCGCATGTGGGTAAGAAGATGGATGTGAGGAGAGTTCTGCGGGAATAGAAAGCTGGGAAAAAGTGAAATGCACAAGACTCTCTGTACAACTTGGAAATAACCTTAAAAATAGATACTAAGATCTGAAGTAGAAGTAGAAGGAGGCGCAATGGCTCAGCGGTTAAAGACACTGAGCTTTTCAGCTGGAAAACGGATAGCCTGGGCTTGAGATCCGAGTGCCACATAATGGGGTGAGCTCTCATTCCTGTCCCAGCTCCTGCCCACCTAGCAGTCTGAAAGCATCAAATGCAAGTAGATTAATAGGTACCATTTAAGTGGAAAGGTAACAGCACTCAATGCATCTCAGTGTGTGGTCATGCTGACCATATGACCATGGAAATGTCAACGAACAATGCTGGCTCCCTCGGCCAAAAACAGAGATGAGCACTGTCCCCTAGAATTGGACATGATTAGAAATGGAAAACCTTTATATTTATCTTTCAGATCCGAAATCTGCCCATGTGACAGTCTATGCACCCAGGAAATAACGTTTAGCCCATCTTGGCTGATTTCAATGTATTTATGCAGGATCAAATCTGCTAGGAAATCCTAGGGCTGTGGTATAAAGACTTGATTATGTACCATCAAGTCATCTTTGTATGCTAGTAACCTCACAGATAGATTTGTCTCTATGGTGAGCTACCCTAACCTGTTCATTCACGTCTCTCAATGGTATACTGAGGAGATCCAGTGGTCATCCTCTTCTCTTCCTTTGCACCTTTCCCAGCATTAGAGCCTTCTGCAGTCAGTTCAGTCTTTATATAATGTGTCTGAAGTAGGATAATTTGAGCCTGGTCAAATGTCATTTGTCCCTTGAGCAAGAACTCTAGGTTGATGTGTTGATTTATTTCCTTGGCTATCTGTGGTATCTCAGGAGTCTTTCTCAACATCAAATTTCAAAAGTATTAAGCAAAAATATAACCTGGAACAAAGGCTATGACATCCTGCTTTCCAAATAAATATTCTTGCTAGTTGAGTTTAATTCCTGTTAATTACAGGCAAACTCTGCCCAAAGCCTGAAGTTCGATCCTGATGGGGCTCAAGGTTGACTCAGTCTTCCATCCTTCCAAGGTCTGTAAAATGAGGACCCAGATTGTTGGGGACAATATGCTGACATTGTAATTGCCCAGAGAGTACTGTAAAGTATGGGGTGGTATATAAGTCTAATTGCTATTGCTATTCTTGACATCATTGTGTTCTTCTGGGATACATTTTTACATTCCCTAGTTTAGTGTCTAGTCCTGCAATTTCCTGGCAGTCTCTTATCCAAGTATCAGGTTTAACAAATGGAGCTGTGTGCTTGCACTGGCCCACCTCTCGCACAGCCTGGTTCTGAAGAGACTAGGGTCCAATAGTGGGCCATGGACCAGGGGTTGGGGACTCCTGCTTTAGGATGAAAATGGGAGCCAAAGAGAGATTCATGTTATTTATGACGGAATGCTGAAAATATTTGGATTTTTTTTCAAAAGCGTTTTCTTCCAGAATGGTGTTTGTAGGGGATTTTGTTTTTTAATGAGACCAATCACTGACTAAGATGGGCAGCTATAGAAATTGAATACTTGAATAAAAACAAACAAACAAACAAATGCTTTTGTTTCAAATTATTTTATTTTTCACTATCACTGAATTTATTGCTTGGAAAAGACGTTAGAAACCACCTAATCTGACCCCATACCCGAGAATTTTCATGCACATCCTTGCAAAACTGAGGGACCAAACAAAATTTGCAGATACATCAATGCCGATTCATTCTTTTGTTGATATGTGTCCATGGCTGTACATTTTAACCAATAGCACTGGACCAGCTATGGATATGGAAAAGAGCATTGCTACAGAAAACCCTTTATCGGTTGAAGAGAATAGCATACCTTGGACTGATGGAGCCCTAAGAAAACTCTACGACAAGGCAGAATGCACATTCCAAGCAAAATAAAGCATTCTCTGAAAAATGTGCACCCAATCTGCAGCATTCATAAAACATCTGGCGAGTTTCAGTGTCCAAGTTTACACTTTTCTTCTATTTAGCTTTTTTAAAAAATGTGCCACATAAAGCCTAATATGTAAATTTGCATATTGTGCACATAAATACCAAATATTAGAAAAGAAGCTTGTGCAAGCTTTAATTTGACGCCAATCAGTACTCAATTAATGTAATAATTATCAGACACCATCTTCTATTATATCAGGAATGGGGAATTTGAGGACTGTCTGGTGTTATAATGCCCAGCATTCTTTGTGATTGTCATTGCTTGCTGGGAACTCTGATAAGTACATCTGAGCAACACAAAAAAATTCTACTCTCCAATAAGGTGCAGAAAAATCTATTTTCAGGTGTGGTGCTGACAGGTACCTACTTTATGGAATGCAGTGCCCTGAAAAACTGCCACTTTAATGACATTGAAAAAGGAGTAATTTCTATAGAAGACTATTTGGTTGTGTTTGCAACACTCAATTTGTTTATTTTATTTGATTTCATATTGGGGGTTTTGTGGTATCTCTTACATACTTGGTCATATGCAAACATTTTTATTGGATATCATTTTCTATGAACATTTTAATGTAAAATAGATGATACAATATGAGAGTCATTATTTTGTGGCAGGTGGGAAAACAAACAAACACCTGGCTAGAATAATAAGCATTATTATCACAGTAAGATGTTCTGTTACAGAACCCCAAATTTCATGAAAAAATGTTTCATCCAATCTTTTTGGTATGATACACAACTGGTCAAACACAAAAAGATACAGGCTGAAAATTCCTGGCTATTTTGGGATGATGCTGATAAGATTTGCAAACTATCAGCTTACTCCATGAGTAATGTCATATGCGTTGCAGTTCTGTGATTTATAATTAGGACTGTCTTGCCCACTTGGCCCAAACATCCTAAGAGATGCTGTTAGGATCCATCATCTCCATCCTGTTGACATCCAAACATCCCTATCCTGTTGAGATCCATCATCCCCATGCTGTTGAGATCCAAATATCGTAAAAGGTCCTGTTGAGATCCATCATCCCCATCTTGTTGACATCCAAACATTCCTATACTGTTGAGACCCATCATTCCTATCCTATTGGGATCTATAATCCCTATCATGTGGAGATCCAAACATCCCAAAAGGTCCTGTTGAGATCCATCATCCCCATCCTGTTGCAATCCATCATTCTGTTGAGATCCATAGAAATGCACAAGGTAAGCCAGGCTAGAGGCCTCTTCTGTTGTAGCTCCACCCTTTGGGAAAAAAAGTTTGCCAAGGGAAGTATACTTGGCTCCCTCTCTCCCTCCTTGCATTTTGCAAATGTAATTAAAACCATACATTCCCACTATGCATTTGGCTCAAACCAATCAATTTGGAGTGCTCATCTCAAGACAGCTGACAAATATAGTGAAATAAATAAATACCTCTCTTTCCATGAACCTGGTTTTTAAATGATAAAAAGCACACGTAGCATTTCTGAAAACATGAGGTCATTTGGTTTTATAATGTAGGATAGTCTCATTCTCTCTCTTCCAAATATCATCCCAATTTTTTCTGTAACATTTTTTAAAATTGTTAATAATACTGGATTGTTGGTTTAGCTTCTATAACAACCTACTGTAGTACATTCAAACCTTTCAGAAGCTGCCAAAGCAGCTGGACCCAACAAAATAACAGATGCTTTAGCTCTATGAATTACCATTCAGCTGTTTCTGGTAAACTAACATTCTATTATAATCTTCCACAAGTTTGAAAGTTTTATTAATAATTAACTGATTAAAATTAATTATTTTCCATCCATATTTCCCAAAAGAAAGAAAGAAACAAAAGGCAACTGAAAGAAAGAAACGAGGCAACTGATGCCAAGAAAGGAACAGGGCCAGAAGCTTTTCTTTCAGGATTTTTTTAATTAGTATTTATTTATATCCCGCCTTTATTATTTTTATAAATAACTCAAAGTGCTGAACATACTTAATCTTCCTTCCTTCTCCTATTTTCCCCACACCAACAACTCTAGGAGATGAGTTGGGCTGAGAGAGAGTGATTGGTCCAAAGTCACCCAGCTGGCTTTCATGCTTAAAGTGGGATTAGAACTCACGATCTCCCAATTTCTAGCCTGGGGCCTTAACCACTAGACCACATTGATGGAGACTAGAAAAAGTCATGGAACTTTGTTTTTGCATATGACAATTGCAGTGAGACTATTATTTGCTCAAAAATGGAAAGGTTCAACACTATCCACAATGGAGGATGGCTGGGGAAGATGATGGAACGTGTAGTGCTGGCTAAATTAACTTCTTTGATTAGAGAAAAGACAATATTTACATTTATGGATGGCTGGGAACCTCTTATAGACTTTATTGCGTGAAATGGGAAAAAAATGATTTCTGGTTTTGATGATTAGAAAACAACAACAATAGAAGAGTAGAAAAAGTTGCATCACAGCAGCAAGAACATTGATTGCTCAGAATTGGAAAAAAAAGACACTACCATCCATGGATGATTGGAGACAGAAAGTCTCACATTTTGCAGAAATGGCTAAAATATCCGCATACCTGAAGGATCATGCACAGGAGACATTTATCCTGGTATGGAGAAGATGGATAGACTATATTCAGAAAAAATATGAATTGAGAAATTATCATTTTGCTTTTGATTAATTATTAAATTTTTATATGTTTATTATTGTATTTTAGAGTTATAGTAATTTTATATTTGTTTATTGTATGAATGGATAGCTTTGGATAGATTAAAAGTATTTTGTAATTATTCCTGGGATTAGCTCTGGGAAGTCCGGGGGGGGGGAGGGGGGGAAAGGATAAAATATATAAGAATTGATGTGCTTATTAATTATTTTTGAAGTATATTTATAAGGATGATCCTGGCTGTTACCCCAAACTGCTTCCGGCTGGTGCCCGAGAAAGAGGTTGGGAAGTAGGGTGGAAGGAGGAAGGTGGAGTGGTGAGAGTTTAGAGGGAGGAAGGTTTGGTAAGTGAAAGAGGGGGAAGCAGGGAGGGGGCAGCCGGGATCATCCGTAAAGTATCTTTTTTTTTTTGTGCATTGTCGTTTTGTATTTATATGCATCAACTCTATGTTTATATTTTGTTATAATTGGAAGTAATAAAATTTTGAAGATAAAGAAGAGTAGAAAAAGTGAGCTTTTTTGTAATCATAGAATAAGAGATAATTTTGTAATTGTACTTATATTTGATGCAAAGGAAATTGGAAGATATTTCTTTTCTTTTATTCTTTCTGCACTTTTGCTCCTTCCTTCCTTCCTTCCTTCCTTCCTTCCTTCCTTCCTTCCTTCCTTCCTTCCTTCCTTCCTTCCTTCCTTCTTTTTCCTTGCCCAGCAATTGTTCTAAAGCCAGCTTGAAGAAGGTTAAATGGTGGCTTGAGACTTTGGTGTAAGCTCAAGCCACAAATAAAGCAATTTAGTTCTCATGAAAGGCTGTATATAACTATTTTCAAAAGCTTATAGCAAAAAAGTCCTACTATTCCAAATATGTCTGATCCCTTAATTCATTTATAACCTTCTAGGATTAGAATCTTCAATACTAACGTATGTGTATGTGTGTTTATATTCAAAGGCATTGATTATTGATTATTTCCCATCAAGGCAATGTTGACATTTAGCTACCATTTACATAAACTTTGTGATTGGATCAATTTAATTACTTTTTCCCCAACTAAATTAATCATGGACCAAGATATTTAAAAAAATAGTTCAGATAAAAATGTGTGTCGAATGGGGTAGATAAACAAGTATGTTTCTATTTTGTTGTTTATATTTCAGCTAAATTAAATATTCATTTACTTGAACAGAGGCATCCTGAGGCCATTTTTTGGTTTTAAATGTTATGATGCATTGCTATCTCCAAGAATAAATAAAAATAAATAAAATAACTTAAAATCCCCAGCTACAGAATCCAGTCCATCTGTGAACCACAAAAAAATAAATGGCAAAACAGTAGCATAAAATATCTGATTGACTCCAACTGGATCAGAGAAATGTATCCAAGTCATCCAGCTATCTCCATTATTCACTACTAGAATTATATGAAATTCATCAATGTTCAAAATTTGGCTAAAACATACAAGAAACGGTTGCTGGAATTGGATCTATCTAATTTAATGGAGAAGGACTAGGAGTGACATGATAGCAGTGTTCCAATATTTGAGGGGTTGCCACAAAGAAGAGGGAATCAACTTATTCTCCAAAGCACCTGAAGGCAGGACAAGAAGCAACGGATGGAAACTAATCAAGGACAGATCCAATCTAGAACTAAGGAGAAATTTCCTGATAGAATAATTTACCAATGGAACGACTTGCCTCCAGAAGTTGTGAATGCTCCAACAGTGGAAGTTTTTAAGAAGAGATTGGACAACCACTTGTCTGAAATGGTATAGAGTCTCCTGCTTGAGCAGGGGGTTGGACTAGAAGTCCCTTCCAACTCTGTTATTCTGTTAAATTTCTTAATTTGAAGATTACTTCATTAACATTGCCCTGTCCTTTTTAAAATTTCCATTGATATGAATTTGACTACCCGTTTTCTAACCCCAAAATACTTTTCTTCAGAGAAACTGCAAAGCTCCTTATAGAAAGTTGCCACTGGGCTTCAACAGCTTCAGGCTGTAGAAGAATCTTTCTAATGCTTAGGAATATTTCACTTGACTCTTTAACATTCAGCACCACCAATAACACTATAATTATATGCCGTGGAGTCTTGGCGTTTGTCAAAACAGGTAAGATGGAGGTTGCAGCAGAATGTTCCAAATCCCATCTCGTTTTCAAAGGCATCATTGGTATTCTACACACATACAAAGTGGCAGAGCTTTGATGCTATCTTTCTGAGCCCCCTGTCCCCAGTGGTATCTGCTGGTCTCACACACTCTTATTACATTGTTTTCAACCACAGCAACTATAAGATGTGTAGGCTTCAACTCCCAGAATCCCCCAGCCAGCACGACAACCATGATATGGAGCCATATGAGAAGCACGCTGGCAGCCAATGCAGCTCACATACTAGGAGTGGTGTTACATGCAATGTAATGTAAAAAGATGTAATAATTTAAACAAAGAAAAGAATCTGAAAGTAAAATGCAAAACATAAACATAGGTAAAAAAAAAAATTCTAACAACACTTATCTGTAAAAGTGAAATAACCTTTTGTCCAAAGGATGAAGTTGTTCTTTATCTACTATCTATGACAGTATTCTTCAAACTTGGCAATTGTATGACCTTCAAGTCCCAGAATTCCTCAACCAGTCTTGCTGGCTGGGGAATTCTGGGACTTGAAGTCCACACATCTTAAAGTTGCTAAGGTTGAAAAACACTGATCTATGATTTCCGATGGGTGAATTTTGCTATACTTGGTGTTCCATCTTTCATTGGATGTGTGTGAATTGAGGCTGTAGATCTGTCTGGAGAGTTTTTATTTGGATTATAGTACTGATTAGGAATGGGAAGAGGGATCTCTTCCCATTTGAGGAGACCTTGATTTTATACAGGTAGTCCTCAACGTACGACCACAATTGAGCCCCAAATTTATGTTGCTCAGTGAGAAATCTATTAAGTGAGTTTTGCCCCATTTTATGGCTCTTCTTGTCACATTTGTTAACGGAATCACTGCAGTTGTTAAGTTAGTAACAGGGTTATTAAATGAATCTGGCTTCCCCATTGACTTTGCTTGTCAGAAGGTTGCAAAAAGTGATCACATCACTCCAGGACACTGCAACTGTCATAAATATGAGTCAGTTGACAACTCTCTGAATTTTGACCACGTGACCACAGGAATGCTGCAATGATCATAAATGTGAAAAATGGTCATAAGTCATTTTTTTCAGTGCCCTTGTAATGTCAAATGGTCACTGAATGAACTGTTGCAAGATAGGGACTGCCTGTATCAGGATTTGTGTCTCTATGTGTGTGTTTGAACCAGCATAGATTCCTGGCAACAGTTTTCTTAGCAAGGTTTCAGAAGTGGTTTGCCATTACCTTATTTCCTAGGGTTGAGAGAGAATGACTGGCTCAAGGTCATCCAACTGGCTTTGGGCCTGAAATGGGACTTGAACTCACAGTCTCCTGGAGTCCAGCTTGGTACTTTAACTACTATACCAAACTGTCTGTCACAACTCTGGATTCACTGCATGCAAAGTACGTGATCTGTCTCTCATCTGTAGCTTGAGGAGAGATGAACAATGGCGGTCTTCAAATCAATCACCCATATTTGCAGTTGAAACAGAGAATCTCTGAATGTTATTAGAAGAAAAAATAATGTGTGAGCTCTGATTGAAACCCTCGCTCCTTCCTGTTTAAAATGTAAAGTAATCAGTTGGATTACTTTGATAGATTTTGTTTCCTTTCCTTTTCAGGCTTAGAATTTCCAAAACTTGGACTGCAATGTAAAAAGTGACATCTGAAGTTATCCTTTCTTTCCTTCTTTAATTTTATTGGCATTAGATCCATTGGCAAGGAAGGTAGGGGCACAGAATAAAATCTGAGGAATTAAATTAGCAGACCGAGAACATAAATTAAAACTAAAGTTAGTCCTCAACTTACAACAGTTTGTTTAATGACCGTTCAAAGTTACAATGGCAATGAAAAAAGTGACTTATGACCCTTTTTCACACTTATGGCTGTTGCAGCATCCCCATGGTCACGTGATCAAAATTCAGATGTTTGGTATCGACTCATATTTATGATGGTTGCAGTGTCCTGGGGTCATGTGATCCCCTTTTGTGATCTTCTGATGAGCAAAGTCAATGGGGAATCCAGATTCACTTAACAACCGTGTTACTCACTTAGCAACCGCAGTGATTAGCTTAACATCTGTGGCAAGAGAGGTTGTAAAATGGGATAAAACTCACAAAACAACTGTCTCACTTAGCAACAGAAATTTTTGGTTCAGTTGTGGTCATAAATTGAGGACTTTCAGTATGTATTAATAATTCTGCACTTAAAGTTACCCATCCACAGAACTCTTTAGAATTAATAATGAAATATTACAGCAGTATGGTTTATTATCAAGAAATGGGATTAAGAAGAAAAAGACACAAACGATTACATGGAATTTATCTGAAGAGGAAAAACCACATTTATAGAACGGGTTTAATGTCATTGTTAAACTGATTAAGTATCTGGGAATTTACTTAACAAACTACAATAAATATTTTTTTATTCGTTTATTACATTTACATACCACCACAATCCTGAAAGACTTTGTGGGGTTTTCAAGATAAAATACACAGTAAACCGTACACAATAAAATCACAAAATTAAACATCTACCAGCCAATTAATAAAAACAGGCCTTTGTTTATTAAACCAATTAAATAGCAAAGCCAGTCTATAACCCAATCACGTGGGCTCAACAGTCTCTGGAAAAAATCTCTTCAAACTGCTTCTGAAAGGCAATCAAAGTGGGTATCAATCAGAGAAGTTCCATAAAGTACAAAACCATCAGCAGCTTCTCCTGAGTAGACTGAATTAGCTTGGCCAATTCTGATGGGAGACTATTGTCCTTCCGGTAAGTTCCATCCTTCTGAGGTGGGTAAAATGAGAACCCAGATTGTTGCAGTGTCCCAGGGTCAATGTTCACCTTTTGCAACCTTCTGATAAGCACACTCAGTGAGGAAGCCAGATTCATTTAACAACCGTGTTACTAATTTAACAACTGCAGTGTTTCACTGCAGTGTTTCACTTAACAATTGTGATAAGAAAGGTTGTAAAATGGGGCAAAACACAATTAATTGCTGTTAACGGGAGAAATTTTCGGCTCAATTGTGGTCATAAGTCGAGAGCTACTTGATAAATAAATTTGATAAATAAATAAAATAAATATTGGCTAGCACATGGACCATGGTGCTTTGAATCAACTGTAGCTTCTGAGTGATTTTTAAAGGTAACTTTATGTAAAGAGTGTCGCAGTAGTCTAACTGGATCATTCCGGAAAATGTACATGAAAAATAACATCATTAATAAAATACTTGTTGACAGCAGCAAGAACAAATTTGGTACCACACTAGAAAAGAGACATTTTGCCAATGACTTCAGTTTCACAGCCAACTTTGAAGACTATGTTGAAATGGGGAAATTAGCACTATATATATACAGTATATATAAGTTTAACCAAATTCAAGCAGGAATGCCTCCCTTAGATACATGCCAAGGCAGATTTAGTCATTTGAAATATGGTTTTTAGGGCTTTGGCAGAAAGCAATAACCAGCATAAATATTTAAAGTGTGGTTAGCAGCTGGGGACATAAATGGAAGGGATGGAGAGGATGTGTAACTATAAACTTTTCTTATTATGCTTTTTAAACAAATCTATATTTAGTAGTTAGTTTTTCCTTCCATCTTATTATTTTTCTTATTTTCTTTTACATGACATTATTTCAGCAGTAATACAAAATATTCTAAAACATGGGTAGTGACAAAAGCCTGGGTAATATCTTTCCCCTGCCAAGGAAAGAACAGAACTAATGCAACAAGGTATCTCCAATTCCCAACCCTTGCAGGTGGTCCCAAAGGTTGTCATGAACAATGATATCAAAAGTTGATGAGACTTTTAAAAGAGCCAACATCCTGTACCGGTGTCCTGAAAGAGATCATGTGCACTGGTGTGACCGATGCCATTTCCATTTCATGTCCAAGCCTGAAGCCCAAATGAAGTGGTTTCACATTGTCTAATTTTCTTAGGATACTCCTTGGTCGAGAATATGACATCCCAGTTGTTACTCCGGAACCGCCCTATATGGAGTCAAGATTCTCTACCTAGAGTTGCTTTGGTTAGTGCGATGAGCAGCATATAAATTTAATAAATAAGTAAGTAAGTAAGTAAGTAAGTAAGTAAGTAAGTAAGTAAGTAAGTAAGTAAGTAAGTAAGTAAACAAACAAACAAACAAACAAACAAACAAACAAACAAACACTTGAATGAATCCGAGTACTTTTTTCTGTTTAATACAAACTGTGAAAGATTGTACTAAATCAATAAAACATGAAAAATTAAGGCAAAATATGGCAACCACGATGAAGTAAGAAGTTTCACTCTTTCTCATTGAAGGGCAGGCTGAAATTTACTATAAATGTATTTGGTTTGATGCAAACAGAAGTGTCTAATCGACAAGAAACGATTTGATTATAAACATTGTACTGAAGTACGGAATACATATAGCAGAAGAATAAATCAAGGTTGGCCACCTCTTTCGTCAGTACTGAGTATTTATTTTCTTGGTGAGTGTGTAAAAAACAGCAGCAGAGAATAATTCACTTGGATTACGAACAAAATGTAATAATAATATTCGTAAATCTTCAATTAAGATTAGTAAAGTTTAGTTGTGCTGCTCTGCTCACACACAGACAGCAGTAGGTCAAAAGGTTTTTATTGAGCTGCCTGGACCAAGTAATCAGTCCCCAGCAACTCTTAATATCTGGAGCACTCTGTCCAATAAAGAGCATGTTCACCAGGCGGGAGTTTTCTAAAGCTTCCAGATCCAAATCAATATACTTCCGGAAGGCTTGGTAGAGACGCTCAAGAAAGTCACTGGGGCTTTCAGATGGCAACTGATAAACATCATAAATTTTGCCCATTTTTTTTCTGTTTAGGGAAAGCAGTCTACAATGCAATGACAATAACATCTTGAAAACCTTTTAAATATTCATAGTCTCTGCTTTCATAAGTATCAATGACCCATCTAGGGTCAATTTCAGGACAAAGGACCTTCCTTTCTTCAGCTAACTTTTCAGCAGCATTCCCTACCAGATGCCTCTCTTCTGTTGTTAAAAAGACATCCAGCATGGTTTGGAGGTCTGCCCAGTTAGGGTTATGAGTTCGAATAATGGACAGAACCAATTCAGAATATTTGTGTAGAGCTTCAATGTAAGAACCTAATCGGTCCTTCCATGCATAAAGGTCAGATGTGGGGAAGGGGGTATGAACCAAGACCTTATTAATATCCCCTCTTCCAATGGCTACCTGCTCTGTGAGGGGTTAAATCCCCTTATAAGGCAGTGGAGCAGAAGCTAAAGCAGGAAAAGGTGGTGCCGCGGGAGGTCACCATAACCCACAGCCTTTAAGCATCTGCTTATTCTTTTGTAAGGTCCAAAAAAGTGCATAGTAAGCTTGCTGATCCTCATCCATGCCTCTTTGAGCATAGTCCCCCATGGTTTCAAAAACTCCTAAATCTATGGATCCTCTTTGGGCCAAACAGTGGGCGTGTCCTGGTGCCAGAGGGCATTGTACTTAACTAGAGTTTCAATTTTCATATCCTGGTGGGTTTTAAGCTTATCAAAGTTCCTTATAACACACTCAAGGGGGCTGAGGACATATCCCCTTTTTTTATTCATTCTAACAAGCTTGCCTTGGGCTGAGTCCGTATGTCTATGTCATTCACATCACTTGCACAGCCTGTTGGGTCACAGGAAGCCATCAACCTTCCTTGCAATGTGAACACTCTGGTCAGTGGCACAATGGCCTAGCAGGGGGTCACAGGCAGCTAAAATCGGTTTCACACCTAGGCCTGGTCAACAGCGGGAAATATAAATTAAGAGCACTCACAATATTCAGATTTCAACACTCATAACCCGTTGGAATACGAGAGTACAATGTTGGCCCTCCTTGCTTTCTTTGGGGAGGTGCTAGGTGCAGCTAAGGCCAACCCTGGTCTGGTCAACAGTGGGATATGATTCAGGGAAGCAAACACACATTTACTCTCTCTCTCTCTCTCTCTCTCTCTCTCTCTCTCTCTCTCTCTCTCTCTCTCTCTCTCCCCTAGGGCAAGCCTTTACAATAAAATAATGGTGTATCTTATCTTATCTTATCTTATCTTCAGCCCTCCTGAGTATGCAGGAACTAAGTAAAAGGCAACCAAAAAGAAAAAGTTGAAGAGTCAAGAAGGGGAGCACCTCCGGAAATCCTGGAGTGTGCTTGGTGCCCTCCCCTTTCTTGAGCCTTCCTAGGACCAAGCACCTCTCCTGGCTGACTTGCCAAAAATGTTGTGCAGGATCTGAGGTGTTGCTTGGTAAAGAAATACAGGAAACCCGAAGTTGCCTTTTTAAGTTTTACATTTTTATTCAGCTGAACAAAGATGGGCCCCTCTAAAAGAGAGAAGCCCTGAATGACAGGAAATCCTTATATTTGTACTTGTTGGTTACATAAGTAATTCACCCAACAAAGCTGACACACATAAAATAAAGACTTCACCCTGAAAGGCTGGCACACCATAGATAAGAAAGGAGAAAGCAGAAATAGCTAAAAATGTTCCCTTTTGGGTTTTCCCCTAAAGACACTGCATATTCTCGGGTGACCAGGGACATTAGGTGTTTTCCTTCCATGATCTGCATCCATGACTCTGCAAGTACCCAGAGATAGTGGGGCCATCTGCACACATTCACAATTTATGCTTTCTATGCTTTCCCCTGATTCCGGGTCAAAAGAATAACAAAAGCCCCTCTGAGTCCCACCGGGAGTTCTAAAGAGCTGGCATGAGGAGCAGTTTCACTCCCCAAAGCCAGACCAACAGCCAGAATGAAGGCATTTGATAAGCAAGAAGTCAAGAGTGAAAATTTGGTAGCTATACGCCTCTCTGTTTTCATCTTGCCGTTAGAATAAGGGGGAGGGGGAGGTGTTGTTTTCAAATGGGTTAGTTAGAGAAACGAAATCTCTCCAGTTCTATGGAAGCTTGCTGAAATTTGGCAGTTTGGAAACCTTTCAATGACATTCTAGGAAGTGTGAAGAAGATAGCAGACGGATCCCATAACAAAGAGAGCATGTTTACATGAACTACATAGATATCTGAGGGGAGGGGGTTGGCTGGGAAAATCATTGTTAAAAGCTATGGTCTGATGCCTTGGGATTTTAGAGTTAGTTTTACCTCACCTTTACCCAGCCATGTATTCAATAAACAGTAAGCTTTTCGGAAATGAAAATAATCCTGGACTTTCATTTGGATATTTGATCTGGAAGTTGACACAAGAGTTCCAAAAAGCTTGAATCAGTCCATGAGATAAGGCACCAGGTCAAGGCACAAACCAGAGGTCCAAAGTTCAAAACATGAGGAGCAGGAATCACAGAGCAAGGAATCCACATGTTCCAGCAACACCCATTTGTTTGGGCAAGATTAAATAGGAAATGCCGGTAGAGCATCTCACAATGGATGAGATTGCCTCTTCGTGAGTAACCTGGCTGACCAGCATTGTGCCTGTCTTTTCTTCACCCTGAATGTCCTTGGATCGGGGTGGTGGTGGTGGTGGTGCATGTGTATTCCACCCCCTCATCCTCACTGACTGCAGGTAGCTGCTCCTGGTCTTTGCCTGAAGCCTCTAGGCCAAGGGTAGGTAACCTTGGCTCTTTTATGACTCGTGGACCTCAACTCCCAGAATTCCTGAGTCAGCATAGCTGGCTCAGGAATTCTGGGCGTTGAAGTCCACAAGTCATAAAAGAGCCGAGATTGCCTACCCCTGCTCTAGGCTAACTTGCTGCTGCTGTGGCTCCCTCTGTTTGGGCTCAGCCTGCTTCCCAACAGGTCATTCTGGCTGTGGCTGCTTTGTTGAGCTGGAGCCCTCCACTCCCTGGTCCATGTCTGCATGCACCCCCATGCTCCCTTCCCCAGAGATGCCAGGACCTAGCTCATCCAAACTCGCATCTAGGGAGGAGGCCCGAAGAATGTCCATGACATTAGCACAGGTGGTCCTCAAGCTACGACCACTGCTTGGTGACTGTTTGAAGTTACATCCTACCTGAAAAAGGGGACTTATGACCCATATCTGAATTCTGACAGTTGGACCCTTCCTCTTGGTCACATGACCACACTTTGGGCCCTCGACAACATGGCCACATCTGCTGCCATTTACAGCTCCCATAGCCATGTGATTGCATTCTACAATGGCATGTCCTATTTCCAGCAAAACAATTTGCTTGCTTAAAGATTGTGGTGTTCCCTTAACGATTGCAGCATTTGCATTTACCACTGCTGTGTTCGCTTAAAGACCACCACAAAAGACATTATAAAATTGGGCCAGTCACGTAACCAATCCATTTTATGACTGTTACAACTTATGACCAGAATGGGCAAGTTCCATTATGGTCATAACTCAAGGTCTAACTGTAAAACCACTATGAAATCTTTTAAGACTCTGTCTTTAGAATGGTCAGAAATACCTAATTAGTTCCAGTGTTTTAAAATTAGATGTACATTTAAATAATTAAAACAAAACATAATGGAACACTCAGAGACTTGACTGAATTTGAAAAATTTATGATACAAAATTCAGAACATATGTTGGGGGTTATGTTATTGAAATATGATTCAGAAAACGAACAAGTAAAAGAATATATAGTTAAACTGATGCTGAATTTATACAGGTCCAAAGATATGCAGCAATGGGAATATCAATAGAAAATAAATATCACACAATGAACATTAATTTACACAAACCCCGGGAGCCAATGGAGGACAGGGGGGCCTGCCGTTCTATGGTCCGTGGGGTTTGAATGAGTCAGACATGATTTAGCAACTGAACAACAACAAAATCAATCTACAGAGGGTCTTCCTCCCTCCCTCCCTCCCCCCTCTCTCTCTTGCAATGGCATATCTTATTTTACTTCTACTGGAGAGGACCCATCCCTTGTTCTTCCTGGCTAAACATTCTCAAAGCAAATGCTATGAGAGAGTTGATTTTTGCCCCTCTGGTGTTTGAATGAGGGAGAAATCCCATCATCTCAACTTTTTGCACGAGAAGATAAAACCCATCTGAAGGGCATCTTTTATGACTGTTGATGCAGTGTTGTCTATGCCCAGAGCTATTTTAAGACATTCTGGGGTTACACAATGTTATTTTATGCTTCATTTCTCAGTTTTCCACTGGAGGCCATAAATAAATGAAACAGAAGTAGTTTTCTTACTGAGGAATAGAAATATACAAAGAGACATGCGGTAATTGAAGGGGACCTGGAAGGGAGGATGCTATAAAATTAGATTTTTAGGTCAGAAACTTCCATTTTCCTATTTCTGGCTCTTCTGATTATATGCAATAATGGAAAGGTACCTATTATTATGCTTTTATCTGGAACAATGAATTGATTACCTACATGTCAGCCCATTACCACTCTGTTCTATATTCTGCTCATCCATTGTTCTGTTTTGAGTGTGAAAAGTTCTACATCTTGTTTTGGAACAAGCCTACCATGTATTTAGCATTTTTGTCCTTTTCTCCTTCCCTTTCAATGGTCTGACTTTTTCTTCTAGGCCAGTGTTTCTCAATCTCAACAACTTTAAGACATATGGATTTTAACTCGCAGCTAAGATTCAGAATGAACCAACACGTGCAACAAATGCCAATAATAATAATAAACGTTCTTTCAACATGGAAGAAAAAAGTCCAGGAAACAATCGGTCCACTAATAGGAGAAGATGGCAAGGAGGTGCTAGGTAGCAGGGAGAAAGCAGAACCGCTTAATTCATTCTTTGCATCTGCCTTCACACAAAAGGAAAAAATAGTCCAGCACTATAGGAGACAGAATAGGCATGCAAGTCAAAATAGGCAAGAAAATGGTAAGAGAACCCCAATTCACTTTAGATGAATTCAAATAATCATAACCAGATGGATTACATCCCAGAGTTCTGAAGGAGCTGGCTGATGTGATCTTGGAACCACTGAACATAACCTTTCAGAGCTCATGGAGCACAAGGGATATACCAGAGAACTGGAAAAGAGCTGATGTGGTTCCAATCTGCAAAAAGGGGAAAATAGTGGATCCAGGAAACTACAGACCAATCAACCTGACATCAATAGCTAGGAAGATCCTGGAAAAGATAATCAAGCTCACAAACGTGAGTATCTAGGCATAAACAAGACACTTAATAGAAGCCAGCATGGATTTGTCAAAAAACAGATCACGGCAGAAAAACCTTGTTTCCTTTGACAAAATGACTAAATTAATGGCTATGGGAAAAGCTGTGAACTTAGTTAGTAAGACTTCAATAAGTCATTTGACAAAGTAGACCACAGTTTACTTCCCGATAACATTGCACAATGTGGTATAGACAGTACCATCTCCAGATGGATTTGCAACTGGCTGACCAGCCACACTCAGTGGTTAGTCCTCAATGGAACTACATCTATATGGAGGGAGGCATGTAGTGCAGTACCTCAAGGCTCTGTTTTAGGCCCAGTATTTTTTAACATCTTCATAAATGATGCAGATGAAGGGATAGAAGGGGAACTCATCAAATTTGCAGATGACACCAAGCTGGGGGGAATAGCTAACACTTTCGATCAGGGGTAGTCAACCTTGGCTCTTTTATGACTCGTGGACTTCAACTCCCAGAATTCCTGAGCCAGCCATGCTGGCTCAGGAATTCTGGGAGTTGAAGTCCACGAGTCATAAAAGAGCCAAGGTTGACTACCCCTGCTTTAGACGAACTGACTTGAGCATTGGGCCCTCTTCAACAAAATGCAATTCAGAGGTGAGAAAAGTAAGGTCCTACACATAGGCAAGAAAAAACAAATGCACAGATATAGAATATGCGATACCTGGCTCAACAGTAGCACCTATGTGTCCTAGAAGACCATTACTTAAGTTTGAGCCCAGCAGTGTGCTGCAGCTGCCAAAAAGGCTAATGCAGACATGTCAAACTCGCGACGTCATGTGACGTCGCGCAACATATCGGGACGGTTTTGCCAAGAGTGCAAAGAAGAGCAACAAGGATGAATAGGGGTCTGGAGGCTAAACCATGTAATGAACAATTGAAGGAACTAGATATGATTAGTTGAATGATGAGAAGGACTAGGGGTGATATGATAGCAGTCTTCCAGGACTTGAGTGGCTGTCACAGAGAAGAGGGAGTCAATTTATTGTCCAAAGCACCTGGAGGCAGGGCAATAAGTAATGGGTGGAAGATCATTAAGGAGACAGGCTCTTTAAGAAAATTCCAAATTGTGTGGAATTACCTATTTTCAATTCTCACTCAAAATTGTCAGCCATCTTTACCCAATTGTTTTTTTGCATACAGCATATATGGACATTTCTAGAGCAGGCTATGCTCTTTTAATTGCTGTCAAGGATGAGAGAAGTCAGGTCAGCAAGCAAGAAAAAAACTGCTGGGTGTTTTGTTTTGTTTTGAAGTTTTGATGCTTATTTCAGAGATGTCCAAACACTTCAGGCTGTTTCCTCCGGAGAGGTGCAATTAGACAAAAAGAAGTTTGGCAGAGGAAGCGGATGCCCCTGGAAGGAGTAACCACTGTAAGCAGCATTAAAAAATCAGGAAGCTGTTTTGCTTTCTGCATCCCCCAAGTGCTTCTTGAAATAGCATCAACAGTTTTAGAAGCACTTCAGATAACCTTTTTTTCACTTTTTTTTTCTCCAGAAAGATTGTGTGGTCCCTCGTCTCCAATCCAAGCGCATCAAACAGATGGAGAAATTTACAGAGAAAACAAACCTTATATTCTTTATTGAATTATGGAAAGACCAGGGAAGCCCAAGAGACAAAAGACTATCCTGGAAATTTTTTTTTACCAGATATGTGCAAGAATGCCTTCCTTCCTTCCTTCCTTCCTTCCTTCCTTCCTTCCTTCCTTCCTTCCTTCCTTCC
>NW_015387836.1:393781-397955 GCF_001527695.2 Protobothrops mucrosquamatus | reverse complement strand
TCCTTCCTTCCTTCCTTCCTTCCTTCCTTCCTTCCTTCCTTCCTTCCTTCTCTAGTAAAAGGAAATTATGTCATCCATTTTGTCTTCATGCCTTCCACCAGGCTGGGTTTTTAGTATCTTAAGAGTTTTTTAGACCGTTTCCACAACTGAATCATTCACGCTTTTGTGTATTGTGACATTCTTTCTTCCCTTGGTCCTTTGACAGACTCAACAGCCTAGATTTACATAATTAAATTGATTTCCTGTTTCCAGCAATCAGTTTCAGACCAGTCCCTTCAAATCTATTATCACCATAGTCTGTGGGTTGCGTGATTCATCATCCATTTCTATGGTGAGGCTTGAAAAGTGCTCATTTTCAGTTGTATATTGTCACTAGCATGTGGCCTTGAAAATAAAGGTTTGTTGGAATAATATTGTAATTAAAAATGTATACAGGAAAAAGTAAGTTCATATACAGTATGTTAGACAAAATAATCTGTTGTCATACAGAAGAAGAAGCGGATTTATTCTATATTGTCCCAAAGGACAAGACTAGAACTAGTGAATATCAACCTCACTAAGTAGACCAGAGCAGGAAATCAACCCTACAGTAAGGCTAAAACTACTTTTATGGAGATTGGTTGTAATAATAGAACCTTACAACCATGATTGTATTGCACCTCCTCCTTCCTCTTGTACTCCAGTGAATCAGGGTGGTGTCTGCCTTATCCGCTGTCAAATGTGACCTAATTTCTCTCAATTGAAAAAATATTTTAGCTCCTTTTCCATAGATAATGGTTCTCATATATTTTCATCAGGGTCATCTTCCATACTCTCTGCAGAAGATTAGAACTATATGAGGGTGCAGTTTAGTCAGGAACTTCCTCATTGTATGAGTTAATAGCCATTGGAATCAACTGCCACAAGATGTGATAAGTTTTCCTTAGCTAGAGATCTTCGAAGTGTCATTGATCAGGATTCAATTGCTGGATTTGAATTTGAATAACCTGCTTCAGCAGAATTTGTAGAATGCCAGTCCAAGGAGATACAGAGTCGAGAATCACCTGAGACTACAAAAAACATAGCCATCTTCTGAACAATTGGAGCAGTCAGATGATGATGATAGGAGGTAGAGCAAAGAGCAAAGCAAGGGTCTTCTATAAGGCTCCTTCCCAAGCAAGGGAGTAAACCCCTTGATGAAGGGCAGTTAGCTGAAGCTTTGATTTAAGAGGCAGCCTGATCTTTCATTGAAATCAACACTCTGACCTCTGGCTCTGGTGTGAGGTTTGTGTGGATTCTGCTCATGAACCTCTGATCTCTGGACTGGCTGACAATCTTGACCAGAATCTTGGAACCCTGGGCTGAATTTTGACTATTCTTCTGTGTGTTCAAAAGAAAAAAAACCATTCAGGCACATTTTTTCAGTGAGTCTGGTTTGGTTTGCATTCCTTATCTGCTGTTATCTCCTTGGCCTTGAGAAAACTGCTAATTTCTGCAGCAATTGTGAGAGTGAATAATTAAAACCAGAAGCAGGACACAAACAGAGGTAGGGTTATCATCTGTTAGCAATTTTCTAGAAGATCTTGCACTGATGGGATTGAACTAGATGGCCTTGTATTCTTTTCCAAGTCCAGGATTGTATGTATGCTTGTGTGCTTATTTAAGGGAGTGTGATGCATTCACTATCTCTGTTGATTCCTGAAAAGAAAGTCACTTCAAATTGTTATGAACAAGTGCCGTGCTGTTTTAATTGGCCCTTTGGTGAATAGCAGTTTGAGAATGGAAGCAACTAATTGCTGTCCTTTGTGAAGTGTCTGTTCTGAAATCCATAATAGGAAACCACAATCTTGGTGCTCTTGGGAAGTTTCAAGTCATCAATGACGGCTCAGCTGCGGTCTTCAAACAGCTTGCTGACCGCATGGAGATGACATCCCAATTGTGCAGTGTTGAGAGGAGAAGTAAAAACCAATAACTGCACATGGTTTATGATTTTACCTCTGAAAGGAGAGGCCTTAAATGAGCAAATTTGGTTCCAGTATGTCAGAAACAATTTATTTGGCGGTCAAAATCTGACATCCATTTCCCTGAAGAGGTGCAGAAAAAGGATCAGGTTCACTAAGACAGACCTTGTCTTCCAGATTAAGATTAAAATTGTGACGGAGAGAGACGAGAGGTCTACATCTATCTCTGAATAAGGAATTAAAGTGCATCTCTATTTCTGCAAGTGGCAGATTCAAAAGCCTTCAAATACCCAAAGCTCCATGCAGACACAAAGCTTAATGTTTTAGGGAAAATATTTTCAAGCATTTCCAGGAGGCTGATTTACTCTATATGCATGGCATACAGATAGGATAATCACAAATGGATTTAATGAACATTTGCCTTGCTTAAGATAGAAATAATGTCAGTAAATACAGGTATTTCTTGACTTACAACAGTTCATTTAGTAACAATTTAAAGTTACAACGGCACTGAAAAAAGGGACTTATGATCATTTTTCACACTTACATGGTCACATGATCAACATTCAAATGCTTGGCAACTACTTCATGTTCATGGCAGTTACGATGTCCTCGGGGGTCATGCAATCCTCTTTTGAAGCGGGCACAGCAGCACCTGCATTTTCTGCATCACATGAGAAAAGCACATCTTCCTTCCCCTGTCCTGACCACTTTCTACAAGGGGTTGATCGAGAGCATCCTGTCATACAGCATCACAGTCTGGTTTGGAAGCATCACTGCTTCAGACAAGAAGGCAGTGCAGAGAGTGGTGAGAATGGTTGAAAAGATCATTGGCAATTCCCTCCCTCCCATCCAGGACATAGCACAGAAGTGTTGCTTGAGCAGGGTCCGTAAGATTATCTGGGACACTACACATCCTCTTCACAACCTGTTTTCCTTGTTACCTTCTCGGAGGAGGCTTCGTGGTATCCGTAGCAGAACATCCAGATTCAGCCATAGTTTCATTCCATATAGCATTAACCTTGTGAACTCTTAAGCTTCCTCCTTCCGTTATATATTCAAGATGGACAGTATTTAATATTTATTTACTATGTATATATAGGGGTGTGGGTCTATACATATGTTGTACACAGTATGTTTAGGTGTGTGTCATGTATGTGTTTCACTTTGAGAGCGGGCAACTAAATTTCATTTTTGATGTGTGCCATTGTGCCCATAGGAAAAAAATGACAATAAAGGTTATCTTGCCTTGTCTTGTCTTGTCACCTTCTGACAAGCAAAGTCAATGGGGAAGCCATATTCACTTAACAACCACGTTATAACTTAACAACTGCAATGATTCTCCTAAGAAGTGTGGCATGAAAGGTCATAAAATGGGGCAAAACTCACTCAACAAATCTCTCACTTAGCAACATAAATTTTGGGCTCAGTTGTGGTCATGACGTAGTATCTGATCTAATGTGTCTGCTTTCCATGATGCTCAGTGACATTCTAAGAGGGAAGAGTACAGTTTCTACTGAAACTGCACATGGTGGTGTGATGAAAAACTCTTACATACTAGCATCCAACACCTAAATATATTTACTTATTAAATTTATATGTCACCCATCTCACTATCAAGTGACTTTGTGTGGCTACCATTTTGGTAGCATGATACCTTGAGGCATATATGCAGTCAGTTCTCGGCTTATGACCACAAAAGAGCTCAAAATTTCCTTTACTAAACAACATAGTGGTTAAGTGATTTTTGCCTCATTTTATGAGCTTTCTTTCCACAGTTTCTTTCTTTTCCATCAGAGGAATGCTGTGGATATAATTTACTTGGACTTCAGTAAGGCATTTGATAAAGTAGATCACAAGCTACTACTTGACAAGATAGAAAAATGTGGAGTAGACAGCATCACCACCAGATGGATCTGTAGCTGGCTGACCGGCTGTACTCACCGTGTGATCCTCAATGGAACTGTTAGATCGCGCAGGCAGTAAGACACGAGTCGAGTGACAGTCAGCTCTCGGTTTATTGGCAAGGCATCAAGTAAATCCGGACTGGCTTTCTGGGCCAGGGGAGCCCTCTTTTATGGGATTCCCCTGGCTTGTAATCACACAATTCCATTGGCTGGCAAGACCCTGTTGCTAGTTAGCCAACCAGCAACGGGCATGAAACTGTATGCAGATGGAGAAGGGCAATCACCCTTAATGGGCGATCAATGGTGAAGGGCAATCACCCTTAATGG
>NW_015387836.1:389163-392864 GCF_001527695.2 Protobothrops mucrosquamatus | reverse complement strand
GAGGGGATAGATGGGGAAATCATCAAATTTGCAGATGACACCAAGCTGGCAGGAATAGCCAAAACTCCAGAAGACAGGCTTAAGATACAGAAGGATCTGGACAGACTTGAACACTGGGCACTAACTAACAAAATGAAATTCAATGGTGAAAAAAGCACGGTTCTACATTTAGGCAAGAAAAACCAAATGCACAGGTATAGTATAGGGGGTACCTTGCTCAATAGTAGTAACTGTGAGAGGGACCTCGGAGTCCTAGTGGACAATCACTTAAATATGAGCCAGCAGTGTGCTGCAGCTGCCAAAAAGGCCAACACAGTGCTGGGCTGCAATTAACAGAGGGATAGAAACAAGATCATGTGAAGTATTAATACTACTTTACAATGCCTTGGTAAGGCCACACTTGGAATACTGCATCCAGTTTTGGTCACCGCAATGTAAAAAAGATGTTGAGACTCTAGAAAGAGTACAGAGAAGAGCAACAAAGATGATTAGGGGACTGGAGGCTAAAGCATATAAGGAACGGCTGCTGGAATTGAGTATGTTTAGTTTAATGAAGAGAAGGACGAGGGGGGACATGATGGCAGTGTTCCAATATCTCAGGGGCTGCCACAAAGAAGAGGGAGTCAAGCTATTCTCCAAAGCGCCTGAAGGCAGGACAAGAAGCAACAGATGGAAACTAATCAAGGAGAGAAGCAACCTAGAACTAAGGAGAAACTTTCTGACAGTTAGAACAATTAACCAGTGGAACAACCTGCCTCCAGAAGCGATGAATGCTCCAACCCTGGAAGTTTTTAAGAAGAGACTGGACAGCCATTTGTCCAAAATAGTATAGGGTTTCCTGCCTGAGAAGGTGGTTGGACTAGATGATCTCCAAGATCCTTTCCAACTTTATTATTATTATTAGTTTTTAAGTGAATCACTGCAGTTGTTCGGTTAGAACAGGGGTAGGCAACCTTGGCTCTTTTATGACTCGTGAACTTCAACTCCCAGAAGTCCTGAGCCAGCATGGCTCAGCATGGAAACTTCTTCCTTTCTCCTCAGCATGGCTTGCTCAGGAATTCTGGGAGTTGAAGTCCACAAATCATAAACGAGCCAAGGTTGCCTATCCCTGGGTTAGAAGGAGACATCTGTTTTTCTAAATTGTTCTCAAGATGCTCGAGAATTTCTTTTAAATTCCTCTTGGTGGTGTTTTTGAGCTGGTTTGACTCTTGAAGTTGGCAGGTGCTGCTGCTGATCTTGTTCTTTACTGCTTGCCAAAATTTCCATTATTCTGAGGGTTTCTTGGATTCCAGAATTTTCCAGTCTGAAAACACTCATTGGGGAGAATTCTGTTCTGTGAATCCTAACAAAAAATGCTATTAAAAGGGAGGCATTGCTTTTTAACTTGTGGCCTCACTGTTCTTAATCATACATCCCTCGGTGCAACCTGTGGGAATATAACCTAAAATTTTGATATGAAATCAAACTTGGAAATGTAATTAATTGGGTGCCACACACAGTTTATTATAATTATTATATTAGTTGTTTTATTTAACCTGGTTTTTTTTNAATGGCCCTTTCACTTTCCATGGGGATACATTCTGTGAGTCCCTTTTTTTGTCTGTGGACACAACTAGGTTTTAAAAAATCCTGGAAGGCCTGCAGAAAAGGGACAACTCTTGCCTCTGGGGGTTGATGTTCCACAAGACAAGTGCCATGGTTAAATCCTGAGTCCCGCTGGATGTAACTCTTTGGCAGCAGAAATCTGATAGCATAAAGGGAGGATGTAAGATAAACATGTAGGCAAAAATTAGCTGGTTCTTCAGAATGGGAAAAGGAAGAATACAAGCTGTAAAAACAGCTGCAAGAGGAAATGGCTAGCTAGGGAAAATTAGCTGAATGGATAATAGGAAAGGCAGACAGAAGCCATACAATATCCCCAGAACTCAAATCAAGCAATTCAATACGTCTAATATCTTATATTATTAATGTACATGTGAAGTATGATTTAGTATGTTTAAGAAAATATGTAGGGAGTGGTCCAAAAGAGTGCAACCTCATAGTACCTCAGCCAAGGGGGAACAAGGAGGGATGTGGCAGCCAGGACAGGGTAGTATAATGACAGGAATATTTTGGGTTGGAACTTTGGAGAGAAACAATCTTTGATAGCTTCTCTCCCAGTTTATTGCAATAAATGAAACAAAAGGCCTTCAGTGTGTCTTGGCTAGTTATTGGTCAGGTGAGCTTGCCTGTGGTCATGAAGGAAAGGAGCCAGGAGCACATAACAAAAGGAAGCTTTATTTTCCCAGGAGTAACCCAGGGGAGAAGGAGAAGACCAGACACCATAATGGGTCAAAAAGATTTTCACTCTCTATCCCTCCTCCTCCCCCTCCCCCTCCCCCTCCTCCTCCTCCTCCTCATTCTGATATCTTTTAATTCCTCTTTTCTCTTTCTTCCCAGAGAGTAGAAAAGGGACAGATCAACAGTGGTGGGACCTGATCCCTTGGGAAAGAGGCTGAAGCCCAGGTAAGCCCAGGCCACCTTGCCCTGTTGTAGATATTTGCACTGCTTGCACAGAGGCACCACCTTGCTTAAGTGTTTTAATGCTCTAGTTGGCGTGTGCTACAGTAAGCAGGAAACATATGCTCAACAGAAAATTCAGATTAAATAGGTTCCCAGATGTATAAGTCTTGCTGTTTGCCTTTGTTTGCTTCTAATGGGTTTTTAGCTGAGGTGTTAGCAGTGCAGATCCTGGAGGAAACTGTTCATTGAATGTTCCGGCATCTTTGGCCAGAGCAATTGAGGCAATTCTAGCCTTCCAGAGAGTTCTCACCACAAATTGGAACCCCAAAGAATAGCAGCCGCTGATTCTAGCTATTCAAAATACTTCAGCAACACTTAAACAAAACATACCTTGCACAAAAGATGCCTAAACCATTTGCTCCATCAAGAACATTAAACAACTCGTCTCTCTCAGGCATAACGATCCATGGTAAACAGGCTGAGCATTTCCAGAGCTCAACATTCATCGTTTGCATGCAGGTCACACGTTAATGAACTCACACTCAACAAAACCCCTCTGACGAAAGGAAAGCAGAAAATAAAAACAAGCAAGCAAAGCCATTGGGCTTGGAGGCTCCAAACCTCTATAAGAACTTCTGGGGAATGAGAACGACTGGGAAAGTGTCATTGGTAAGGTATTTAATTTTGGGCGTTAATTCTCAATTGGACATTTTAGTGTGAATTTTAACACCAAAGATGTACCGGCACCTCCATCTTTAACAACTAATGCTGAGAATGGAGGGGGGGGGGAGAGAGAGAGGATCCACAAAGATGTTCAGCTGGAGAAGCTGTGGGAAGTGATGATCAGAAGCAAACAATAAAGAGAGGAAACCAGCCACCTGCAGGGATTTTAGGAGGATTAACACATCCTCTTTGTTAAAAAAATGAATGCAGGAAAGCAGGCGAGGACTGAAGCTACTAAGACCAAAATATTTGAGATGCCAAAAGCTGTTGATAATAATTTGAATCACGCTTTGGTGATACCGAAGTTCAGATTTCCTTCAGAATTTATTTCTTGGATTACAATATATTATTATAATCTTCTAATCCTCATAGTTACTGATGGGTTTATGCCCCTTGTTATTAAAGTGTAGCGTGGAAGTCGTGAAGATGGTCTTTTGTCACCTTCCATTTTTAATTTGGCGTTGGAACCCTTGGCA